>NW_028231037.1:0-19504 GCF_043228905.1 Azolla caroliniana | reverse complement strand
AAGCAAATTTATTTGTTTTACTAAAACATTATGTCATCTATTTTAATAAAATTGTACAATTTTATTACCGCAAATGATTTATGTACAACAAATTTAATTAAAGTGCACATGCTGTAGATTTAATCCAATTAAAAGGGAACCGTAATTAATTTACAGGGCGCTTTATGCTGATTGTTCGGTTAGTTGATTGCAAATCAAATCCCTAAATTGTTTAGATTTAGTGATTTAACTTGTTTATTACGTAAAACATGGTTTCTTTAGAAAAAAATCAGTTATTTTTACTACGAACTACAAAGATACAGGGTGTCCTTAACAGCAGTGGAAACGAGACAGTGTTGCAAAAACTAAGAATTGTGACACTACAATGTGAATATTCGTTCTATTTTATATGTCTAGGGACATTCCTAGTAGCAAAAGATATCGAAAAAATATAAGTTATATAACATTAAGTATGGTGATTTTAATGTTCAAGAAATATTTCGATTAAAGACTAACTTTAATATGGTAAATACTTTACTAATATTTTTAATGGATCAAAATTCTTGATGTTCTAAACGCATGGGAAGTATCTGAAACTTTGGGAAATGGATGGGATGTATTGTAAGGAGTCTTAGCCCTACAGAATACTTTCTTTTTTATATTCAAAAAATTAGGACGGCCCAACGTATTCTTGTTAAATAGGTCAATAGATCAGTTTAGTATGGAATCAATCACGAACTACAAAAAAAATAAAACCCTAAATAAAATTACAGTTATATGTTATGGCTTTGAGATTAAAAAAAAAGATTAGGGATAAGGAATTGCTTATAAGAAAAAAACCCCCTGCTCATACAGTACAAGTATTTGCTCCGATGATGAGATAATATCTGAAGTTTGTTAAACCAATCCTTCCGATATCATCTATTGACATATTTACATACATGCTATAATACTTCTAACAGTAACATATTTGCTTGTTACAATTTTATTTTAAAAATGTATTTTCCATTCCATTTTCCTCTAAATGTTTTAGTACAAACATACAGAGCAAAGTTTTAACATGGAACAGTAAGTGGGCTTGTCCTATTTTATTCTATTGCATATATTCTATTTTTAAAATATCACCCACTCTCATATTGAACGCGAAACAGTTTTAGGTTTGATACGTATTTTAATTAAATCACTTTTGACCTTTGGAACATTACGGTAAAACCACATAAATATAATTAGAAAATTTTATCGATCCATAATTATGAATATTTAATAGGAAGCGTCTATAAAACTTACCGAAGATCTAAAATTATATATTTTTAAAAACGGAAAGCAGAAAGCCTTTGGTGATCCAACTATGGCACAAAAAGATGATTTTAGTTTAACAAAAAATAAATTAAAAGCTACTTAAGAATGTAAAAAATGGGGTTCGCTCCATTAAAATTTAATTATAGCTGGAGTGGTAATTAAATATGACTATAAGGCAGTTTAACTCCGGAAGCTTCAAAATTGCTCTATTCGCACTATTAATTAAATGAACGGCTTATAAGCGCGTGGACTTACCCTCAATTAATTATTTATTGTGGATCGAGATTTTCAATCCGGAAAGGAAAGCAAGATTGGCAAAGATTCTTTAAATATTTTGTTTTTGCTAATTAAATAAAGCTAAAGTATATTTTCCCTTGGAGCTTAGCGATTAATACTATGTAATGCATTAAATGGTATTTCGATACTTGTATATTGACGATATCGACATACAGTTTAGAAGCGATTGCAAAAAGAAGTTCTGAACAGTTGGGAGTAATGCAAAGAGCAATACATTGTATCTTATTTTTTTTTTAATTTATGTTTTATACAAGAATATTATAAAATTAAAATAAAGTGAACCGGTAATTGGATTTTTAAAACCTACTTTTCGTTTTTGTAGACTCTTAATAAAAATTATTTAGAGATCTCGTTTAAGAATCAAGCATGTTGTAATAAAACGTAATATTCATCTTACATTTTTTAGATTATTAATTATTTCATAACCGTGTCCGCACTCCTTTATTTCTAAAAAATAAAATCGTTTAGTCCCACCGTAAGCGACCGAAATCAGAATCTGGAAAGGCCGGCCGTAGCAACAATTCCAAAGTCGAATCAAACGGTGTCACAGACCTTGTTTTCGCCCATAACTTAAGTAGATTTTGTTGGCATCAAACCACAAAATTAGTTCAAAGCGCCATCCATGTTAGCGGCGTGACTAACAAAACTAGTTCTTCGCTTATGTCAAGATTGGTGATACCTTTCGATCCGACTTTACAATTTTTCATTCGAAATTCAAAAATTCATAGCAGATTTTCTTTTGGTCTGGTATTACTTGAGTAAATAATAATTATTTTCTTACCGAATTGTTACTCATAACGCACATCTGACAATCCTGTGGAGTACTTGGAGGCGTTGGTGTCGGTTCTGCGTTGCAATTAGCAAAAGTCTCTTCTAAAACTGTGCAACTGAAAAAAGTAGTTCTTGTTCGACCTTCACACTGCAAATTAACCGGCCTAAAATAAAACAAAAATGGCAACCACCTGTATATCTTATAATAATCTATTTCTCTGGATTAGGTATGAGGGTTGGTTTTGTGACACCAGCAATCATACTTACTGTTTTTTTATTTGTGCATTTTTGTTTTTTATATATGAGTTGTTTAATCAAACTAGAAAGTATTCGACAGGAAAAAAAAACAATTCTCAGAGCAGTTAAGGTGGTGATGCTTTCTAGGGTGTGAATTAAAGTAAAATATCAAAAGTTACAGCCAGCTTAGCTTTGCAATGCTTAACACCAAGAATAGTTTCTAATATATAGATAACGATCGCTTTGATGGGTGTTATAAGTAGTACTGTTTAAAACTTTGACATTTAGCTTTACTTAATATGGGAAATAAACGAACATATATTATATAGAAAGGTTCATTTGGTAAGTCTCTTCTTGTTCGGACGAATGTTTGAGATCACCTTTTTAGTGTCAAGACATTTTGGTAAATCTAAATAATTGTGTATAAGAATCTTAAAAATATTAAATAGTATACCTATGCCTTAAAGTAGAATTATTCCTCTCAGTCTCTACCCCCTCCAGACTTGCTACCTGACTTTGTCGAGACGCTATTGGCTGGGACTGCACCTGGCGCTGTTGTCGGATGTATTCGTAGGTCGTCAATCCCAGAAATGATATGTAGATGTGAAAAAAGCAGAGGTGAAGAAGAAGACCTGCGGTTACAGCTGCTAGTAGTCCTAGGGCCGCTACTATAGCCAAAAACGCGGCGTCGCTAGACGGAAGTGAAGATGGAAACGGTAATGGTGAGGTTGTGTTTTGTTTGGTCGGTTCGTCCTGAAAAAAGTGTCGATCGTTTTACTCTAGAACCTATTCTATCCTATATGCGTCGTACTTTCTGCAAATACGTGCGTTTTCGGAATTTTATACTTAACATCTAAACTAACTTGAGATATTCCTATGGAAAATCTTTTACCATGATTATTTCTCAAACCGCCAATTACATTTAGTGTTGAATGCTAAAAGATCTAAGATATTTTTCTCCAAAATATCTCTAAATAAAAATGAAACTCCTCATAAAGTAAATTCCAAGCACCTTTATGATACTTAATCCATTTAGATGATGTTACAACAAAATTAGTAAAACTTTAAAAAAATAAAATATATAGCTTAAATCGATTTATGTGTCTCGCTTAGGGATGGATTAAAGTACGATATATCTAAATTTTAAATTGATATATATATATATATATATATATATATATATATATATATATATATATATATATATATATATATCCTATTAGGGAGGATACGAGAGCTCAAAGTCAAAGGTAGTGAAAAATTGCTCGCGCGAAAATGCAAACCTCTACAAAAATCGTTCTAATAAAAAACTAACATATTTAGCTCAAATCGGTTTATGTGTCTTGCTCAAAAATACAATAAAGTACAACATATCCAATTTTCAAATTGGTATCTTTGCTATTAAGGAAGATACGAGAGCTCAAAGTCAAATGTAGTGAAAAATTGCTCGCGCCTAAGTGCAAACCTCTACAAAAATCGTTCTTATAAAAAACTAACATATTTAGCTCAAATCGGTTTATGTGTCTTGCTCAAAAATACAATAAAGTACAACATATCCAATTTTCAAATTGGTACCTTTGCTATTAAGCAAGATACGAGAGCTCCAAATCAAATGTAGTGTAAAATTTCTCGCGCGATAGTGCAAACCTCTACAAAAATCGTTCTAATAAAAAACTAAAATAATTAGCTCACATCGGTTTATGTGTCTTGCTCAAAAATACAATAAAGTACAACATATCCAATTTTCAAATTGGTACCTTTGCTATTAAGGAAGATACGAGAGCTCAAAGTCAAAGGTAGTGAAAAATTGCTCGCGCGAAAATGCAAACCTCTACAAAAATCGTTCTAATAAAAAACTAACATATTTAGCTCAAATCGGTTTATGTGTCTTGCTCAAAAATACAATAAAGTACAACATATCCAATTTTCAAATTGGTACCTTTGCTATTAAGCAAGATACGAGAGCTCAAAGTCAAAGGTAGTGAAAAATTGCTCGCGCGAAAATGCAAACCTCTACAAAAATCGTTCTAATAAAAAACTAACATATTTAGCTCAAATCGGTTTATGTGTCTTGCTCAAAAATACAATAAAGTACAACATATCCAATTTTCAAATTGGTACCTTTGCTATTAAGCAAGATACGAGAGCTCCAAATCAAATGTAGTGTAAAATTTCTCGCGCGATAGTGCAAACCTCTACAAAAATCGTTCTAATAAAAAACTAAAATAATTAGCTCACATCGG
Source organism: Azolla caroliniana (assembly GCF_043228905.1). NCBI lineage: Eukaryota > Viridiplantae > Streptophyta > Polypodiopsida > Salviniales > Salviniaceae > Azolla > Azolla caroliniana. The sequence goes on along the minus strand of NW_028231037.1, from coordinate 14,678 downwards.
TTTATGTGTCTTGCTCAAAAATACAATAAAGTACAACATATCCAATTTTCAAATTGGTACCTTTGCTATTAAGCAAGATACGAGAGCTCAAAGTCAAAGGTAGTGAAAAATTGCTCGCGCGAAAATGCAAACCTCTACAAAAATCGTTCTAATAAAAAACTAACATATTTAGCTCAAATCGGTTTATGTGTCTTGCTCAAAAATACAATAAAGTACAACATATCCAATTTTCAAATTGGTACCTTTGCTATTAAGCAAGATACGAGAGCTCCAAGTCAAATGTAGTGTAAAATTACTCGCGCGATAGTGCAAACCTCTATAAAAATCGTTCTAATAAAAAACTAACATATTTAGCTCAAATCGGTTTATGTGTCTTGCTCAAAAATACAATAAAGTAGAACATATCCAATTTTCAAATTGGTATCTTTGCTATTAAGGAAGATACGAGAGCTCAAAGTCAAATGTAGTGAAAAATTGCTCGCGCCTAAGTGCAAACCTCTACAAAAATCGTTCTTATAAAAAACTAACATTTTTAGCTCAAATCGGTTTATGTGTCTTGCTCAAAAATACAATAAAGTACAACATATCCAATTTTCAAATTGGTACCTTTGCTATTAAGCAAGATACGAGAGCTCCAAGTCAAATGTAGTGTAAAATTACTCGCGCGATAGTGCAAACCTCTATAAAAATCGTTCTAATAAAAAACTAACATATTTAGCTCAAATCGGTTTATGTGTCTTGCTCAAAAATACAATAAAGTAGAACATATCCAATTTTCAAATTGGTATCTTTGCTATTAAGGAAGATACGAGAGCTCAAAGTCAAATGTAGTGAAAAATTGCTCGCGCCTAAGTGCAAACCTCTACAAAAATCGTTCTTATAAAAAACTAACATTTTTAGCTCAAATCGGTTTATGTGTCTTGCTCAAAAATACAATAAAGTACAACATATCCAATTTTCAAATTGGTACCTTTGCTATTAAGGAAGATACGAGAGCTCAAAGTCAAAGGTAGTGAAAAATTGCTCGCGCGAAAATGCAAACCTCTACAAAAATCGTTCTAATAAAAAACTAACATATTTAGCTCAAATCGGTTTATGTGTCTTGCTCAAAAATACAATAAAGTACAACATATCCAATTTTCAAATTGGTACCTTTGCTATTAAGCAAGATACGAGAGCTCAAAGCCAAAGGTAGTGAAAAATTGCTCGCGCGAAAATGCAAACCTCTACAAAAATCGTTCTAATAAAAAACTAACATATTTAGCTCAAATCGGTTTATGTGTCTTGCTCAAAAATACAATAAAGTACAACATATCCAATTTTCAAATTGGTACCTTTGCTATTAAGCAAGATACGAGAGCTCCAAGTCAAATGTAGTGTAAAATTACTCGCGCGATAGTGCAAACCTCTATAAAAATCGTTCTAATAAAAAACTAAAATATTTAGCTCAAATCGGTTTATGTGTCTTGCTCAAAAATACAATAAAGTACAACATATCCAATTTTCAAATTGGTACCTTTGCTATTAAAGAAGATACGAGAGCTCAAAGTCAAAGGTAGTGAAAAATTGCGAAAGTGCAAACCTTTACAAAAATAATTAAATACTACAATATTTAGTTGAAATCGGTTTGTGGGACTCGCTTAAAAAAAGATTAAAGTACATTTCCAAATTTCAAATTAATATCTTGGCTATTAAGGAAGGTACGAGAGTTCAAAGGTAGTGAAAAAATAATAGATAGCGATTTTTTTGACAAAGTTGACATTTGTATATAGAATGATGAAGTTAATTAGTTTATTCTCTTTTTAGACCTACAAAAGTAATTTTTAATATTGATATTTGATCGAATAAAACGAAAATTATTCTTTATTATTATTTAGACAAATATTGTTTTTTCAATTTTAATATGTATAACATATTTAATCTTAATATTTAATAAAATAATTTTCGCCAAACAGAAACAAAACGATTTTAAACTAGTCGACTTGAAAATTATGTCACTGAGGTTTAATTGTTCTCAATTAAATTTAATTCCCAACCCTTTGCAACCTGTTCGGGATTACGACAACTCGAACGGTTGGAGGGGATTCTTAATAACGAACTTCCTTTGTTCTTCTTATCGAATTAGCTCTTTACTTTTAATTAGGGCATATCTAAAAAGGTTTATTGGAAAATCCTTTACGGATCTGACGTTTGATTTTACTCTGACCCAGTTTGTTGTATATGATATGAAGTACAAATAAACGGAATTTTATGCTTAAAGTATAAACAACATCCTCCTAAATAAAGCTTTTTTTTTCAGTTTTAAATTTGAGATGATTATTTCCCAAATAACCAAATACTTTTAGTGTTAAGTGTTAAAGAATCCAAGATATATATTTTTTAAATATCTCAAAATAAAAATTAAACTACTGATAAGCTAAAGACCATTACGTCTAAGAGTCCTAAATACATTAAATATAAGAACAAAATTAGACAAACTTAAGTTCAGTTTTGCGAACCATACAATCAGGCAAAAAGACTGCACATTCCAAATTAGGCATCCCATATTTTAAACCTTAAACAGTTTTTAATTGTTTTCAATGTTTACTTCTTTAAAATAAAACATCTGCCTATGTTTAGAGATAAAAAGAAAAAAGAACAAGAGGGTTTACAAGTGATTAGTTGAATACACTAGGAAAGGTTGGACCAAACCAAGAACCAATGGCAAGAATCAAGTCAGTTTTATGGCCGAAGATTGTCGACCAGTAAATAGAACTATGATCCAAATTTATTTTAATCTTTAACACTTTATAACAGGAACATTTTTAGGTCATTTTTCTAAAATACAATTTTATATCTTTTATTTTTAAATGGTTGTAGTAGTAGCCGATGCCAGGTGGTCTTCATTTTTTATTTATTTGATTCAATCATTGCAGTGGACCTGTTTCTTGAATTTTGTTAATTCCATATTTTTCTTTAACCGCTTGCTTATTCCATTCCTTCCCTCGTCTGGGTTTTTATCTAGAATATCTCAATCTTCTTTAGGTAATACTTGTGGTAAGTAGTAGTAATAATTATTTAGTATTGATATTTTTCCTTGGGCGTGTTATCTTTCTACACCAGATCCGGATTTATTTACGCAAATGCTTGCATGATTCTGTTATTAAAGCACACTTAACATATTGTTATTTTTAGGGATTTCTTTAAAAATCTTTCTAACCGTAATCCTTTCTACTTTAAATGATAATTTAAGATTTTTTTCACTCAATGCAATCACTTAATGCAAATTTAAGTAATATAAAATTGAACACGAAATTTAGGTTAATGAAACGCGAATTGATTTTATGTAAATTAGCTACAAAACTGTTGCCATATGCGTTGTAAAATTCAACTGAAAAGTTTAAACTCAAAAATATGTTGGATAAATAGTGAATGTTCTAAAAGAATATGCAAAATACGTTTGCAAGAAAGGCTAGAAGCTAGTTTCTAGTTAATTTTAATTATTACCAAGGCTGTTGAAACAAACCTTAAAGTTAAAAAACACCCCATTTACATTTATGACGTATTTTAAGTGAGAATAAAATTGGCCATAGTATATAATCTTTATAATAGATCCCCTACCCTCGTTTAAAATTATTTTTAAACTGAAACACAGTCGATAATTTTTTGCATAAGTAATCGATGTCTATGACAATATTTGACTTAAGTGATCGATAAGTGACCACAAGCTTATTTTTTTCGATCCAGAAGTCTTAGAAAACACTAGTCTAGGGTTTTTCTCAGCTAGTCGATAATTTATATTATTAAAAATAAAACAACAGGTAAATTACTGAAAAAGTTGCTTAAGTAAGTTATTGGCAAAATTAATGAATTGCGAGGTTCCAAGAATAGACCACTGAAGTATACGAAAAGTTTAGCTAACTTTTTGACTAAGCGGCACTTATGAAAAATTATACCAATATAAAAAAGCATGCTGGAGTCGTTTTAGCAAATTCGCAAAATTACAAAAACTATTCATCTAACCACCATAACGTAATATTTAGCGTAATAAGGGGTTGCGAATAAACTTGACCTTTAGGACAAAGTCAAGTTTCATGTTTTTAATCTAGATAAGAAAAAGCATTTATAAATTTGATGTTATTTAATTCAAGCTACACGCAAATTATGGTTCTTTATTGTTTAATGCCTAAGACCTTTATATCAGATGTTAAGCAGCAGAATCTACGTTATGCAGTAACTTTTATTAAATCTAATAGACAATGGTGCAATGACTGGGTATTAAATTCAATTCAAATTGGTCAAGTGATTTTAAAGTGACCTTAAGAAAATCTGTAAAAAATATGAAGCTGTGATACTCTGTACCTTAAAAAGGGTCCTATTTTCTTACCTCCCTCTACCTTATCAACATCCCCTGGCAGTGTGTTTTTTTCATCTTAATAAACGAAAGCATCTTTCAAAAAAAACAGCCTACACTTCTTAACCCGATTGTATACCTAATTGATGAACTGGATGAACGCCAAAAATAGTTCCTTTTTATAAGCTGTTTTTTTATCACGATTGTAAATCTGACCCTTCGTCATTTGTTGGTGTTTAGCCGCTTTCCTTTCGGGATATTTACCGGGGGTTGCTTTTTTTTTCATTTTTCGTATCGACGGGAAATTCAGGCGCGGTCAAGCGCTGCTTTATTATCCAATCAAAATATATTAGCGATGAGTCTTAGCTTTTAGACACAAACTCAAAATGGTTAAGTGATTGTCAGTTACATCGTTTATTCTCGTCAGAGGATATTAGTGTCCCTTTTTTTTTGCTCAAACGGTTTTTAAAACCAGTTTTTTAAGTGGCAAAATTACAACTTTTGGGTAAAGATTTTTTACAAATATTTAGTTAAAAAGATAATAAGATTTATTGTAATAATAAAATATTCTTTAGGTTGCAAAAACAGTAATTAAAATACAACGTAAATATGTATTAAAATTTAAATGCAGTTGAAGATGCAAAAGAAAATCAGGATTCAAAAACCAAAACTTTTGGAGGATGTAACTATACTATAATAATTTTATTATTAAATTAGTAATAATGGAGTAAACAAAACCATACAGAACTAAATATTGCAACATGTTGTCCTCTGTTTTCAACAGGGATACCCAATTACTTTTTTTTTCATCTAGGGCACTTTAAATGGTAATTAATTGTAAAATTTTTAACCGAGGTAGATTTGCAAAGACAAAAAAAATGGAATTTTTTTGTCTTTGCAAATGTTGTCTTTGTCTTTTTTTTATATAGCTGGTACTATGTGTCTCTTGCTAAGGTTTTAAACAGGGATGTAATCTAATTTTACACCTTTTTGAGTGAGCATCTGGGCCGTTGGTTTTAAAGAATCCTCTGTATTACAAAAACTGTGAATCAGTATGCAACATATTTTTGAACTACATTCATGAGATTATCAGCGTTCAAGTAAAACATCAAATAGTCCAAAAAAAGGCGTTTTAATTTACTTTTTTTGTTTTAATTTAGGGCATAGGGCTTGATAAAGATAACAGAAAATATTTTAGCAAAATATATTTTCTTATACTATTACGTACAAAATCTAGCTTCAAAGAGCCAACATATTTCAAGGTAGTAAAATGAATATGACGTATTTTTTTGCTACCCTGTTAATCAAAAGACCCATTGGCTTAACTCTGGAAAAATAATAAACTGTTTCACTTTAATATTAAAAAATCTACAGTTTGGTAGCCACCAAACCTATATTTGAAAGATTTCATCCTAACGACATCTTACTACCGGTTTCAAACTATGCCAGTTTTCATCAGGCAAGCTAGTCAAACGATGAATATATCTCAAAAGTTCCTATACTTAACGAATATTTGTTGGTATCAAACAGTTTCAAATTAGTCTGACGCGCCATCTACCATTAACGGTAGAAATTAAGGCGAGACAGAGACATCTAGCGACAGTTCCAAAGTCGGACGAAATGTGTGACGGATCGAGATTTTATCCGAGACGTGTTGAAAACACGGGGAATGTTGCGCTTCATACTTGAGCGAGAAGATTAAAAATCTATAGTTTGGTAGAAACCTAAACCTATATTTGAGAGATTTCGTCCTAACGACATCTTACTGCCGGTTTTGAACTATATCAGTTCTCATCAGGGCAGTATGTGAACTTTTGAGAGATATTCATCCTTCGACTAACTTGCCTGATGACAAACTGACAGTTTGAAACTGGTAGTAAGATGTCGTTACGATGAAATCTCACAAATATAAGTTGCTTTAAGGTTACTACAATGTTAGGATTTGAGCATTTCTACTGAGTATTCAATTGGTATTGTGTAAAGTTAAAAAAAAGTTATAAATTAGAAATCTTGCTAAACAAACTATTTGGCTCGTTTAATCCCATTACCCTTTCATATCCCGATAAAAGGATCTTAAAGAGGCTCGATGCGGCCGTTCGGCATCACGTCGCGGCAGTTTTATTCGCGAGGCGCTCGAAACTTAAAAGTAGGTAGAGTATCCATAATTCAAAAGGACGTCTATTATACTTGACTCGGAAGACAATTGCTTTTGAAATTTATTTCGAAAGTGGGGCAATGTCGAATGTGATTACTAGTTTTAAGATGAAAACGATTTTTTTGTTCCCATAAATATCAATTTTTGTGTTGTTTAAATTCAAGCATCTGAAGCTAAAGTAGATCCGATTCTTTTACACACGCCATCTACCATTAACGGTAGAAGTCAAGGCGAGACAGAGACATCTAGCGACGAAACATTGTGACATTAATTTTAAACTTCACTCCACCTTAGCCAAAAAAGTAAACCATTGCCAAAGCCATCAAGGAATATCAATCAATGTATTTATTTTTTTCATTAAAAGCTTCGGATTGAAAAAAAAATACAATATGTAAAGTAAAATCCAATACTTTGCTACTGCCACCAAATTTTACTCTGATTTTCTTTAACAGCAGAAATATTTGTAAGAAATTGTAAAATTAATTAAAATCCAGTCTGAAACGTGTCAAATGACACTAAGAGCCGATAAATGTACTCTTAAAAATTGGGCCTAATAATCCAAATAGAATGTTCCTAGGCACACGATGGTTAATCATTACTTTCCGAGAAATGACGATCGATAAATCAATCGAGTATCGAACTTGGTCCGTCTGGAGGCGAGACCGGAACGGTCCAAAGACATCAAATTGATTTCTACTGTAGCTAAAAATACGGTTTACCTTTAAAATGTCCTCTTCTCTCGGCACGTCTTGCACTAAATAATGATAGAGCAGATTGGCTACAGCCAGAGCTGCCACCAGAGCAGCCGCCGCCACCGCGCTCGAAACGCACATGAGAAAGGAACCGTAGTTTCGGCCGCCGATGCAGTGGTTTAGCCACTTGCAGTGGTGGTCGAAATCAGATACGCATTTGTTACAAGCACTGAAAAAACAGAAGTGTATCTTTAGGAAAAAATAATTTATTAGTTCTAAAAACAACCTATTAGTTAACTTGGGAGAACAGTTACAGAACCGAAAAAAAATCAATTGCAATTTAAACATATTACATTAAAATATGTACATGACTTTTTTACTATTTGTAACCTATAATTAATAAAACAATACTCAAAAAGAAGGATTAGGTATAGTTATACAAAAAATAGATACCAGTTTTACCAGCGATCATAAGAATAATAGGTTTAGCAATGGTAAGCCAAAATACTCAATGGTTTGACAATAATTATTAAAATTAAATGGCATTAAACAAACCATATAATTCAAATTATATTTTTTATTAGTGATGACAAGGAATGTTTTAGACAAGAAATATAATCTCTTGCCAACGTATTCAGCTACAAATAAATTAGTTATCATATCCCAAAAAATTATGACAAACGACTACAAATGCTATTAATAAACCATTTAATTATGAAAACTAATTTACTCTTACCTACAATGTTTGGTTCGAGAACTCGTGACCTGTATATTGCAAAGATGACAAATTCCGCATTCGATTACATGGGCATGTTTGGCTCGATCAAGAAGAGGCAACGGCGCGATTTCTCTTTGTCTTAAAGCTTCTTCGGCCGGATCTATCAAAGCTGACGCCAAGTGCGTAGCTAAATGGATCTGGAAAAATAAATTTAATAAATTATTAGTTCACACTTAATCGTCTTCAACGTATACAATTGGTGCTACTTAAAACGTTTATTTAAATAATTCTATTTACAGGCATTTTCCTATTACAAAGCAAGGTGAAGAAAAGATTATGTTATGTTTGACAGATGCTTTTAAGTGGAAATACATATAAATAAACCAACAGAACCGGATCTGGATCCAAATGGAAATTAAATAGTTTTGGTCGTTTACAATTGCTTTCCTATTAAAACTTTTTTTTTGTTAACTTGGTAGTTTCTTACTATTCTTTTTGGAGTGCTGTATTCAAACTGTAGGCAATTTGAGAGGTTTTACTGAGCAGAAATAAGATACAGTAGTTCGACTTTTATGAGGGAATGAATCAACTTGATATTATTATTAAAACAGGCCAAGATAGTGGTAGCTTAAAGTCCCAACGTTTTGGTAAACCGTATTTTTTGTAATAGCTCGGCGAATAACAAATTAATGTCATCTTTAAAAATAATTTATTAATACCAACTGAATTAAATATTTTCAAAATTGATTTTAATAACAAATGAGTGTTTATTTATTTAAATATTAATTACAATCTTGTAAAGTAGGTACGTGCAGGATCTTGCACCTTTGACACTAACATTTCAAGTAATACTATAAACATAAAGATAATCCTAGTCATGTACACACTACATTCATAAGTTTAAAGATGCTCTTGTTAAAATAACTTGACATACTTCGTCCTTTTTTAAAACTTCAACTTGGAAAAATACACAACTCATAAGGGTTTTTTTTATTTGTGCAGGTGTTATTATAATTGTAAAGGAAAAAAAAAGTTGCTGTTATTTTTTTTAAGAACCACTGCAAATGATGAATAATTAATACATTAAAAAATGACTTTAACGTATGTATGGTTCTGACACGTCTTATTAATAAAAAAATAGTAATACGACTTTTTCTAAAAAATCATATGATGCAATAATAATTTTATTGTTTACCAAAGCACGTAATTTAATTACACGACTAATTGAAAAAAAACACTATTGTTTTTAATTTTTTATTTATAGAGTTAACTATAAAAACATGGATATACAAATGTAGACAATACATAACAATGTGGTCTATTGTCCCAATAACGAAGTACAAATCCCATATGTTGGATGACCTATCCCTTGTGTTTGTAACACTTGCTGTCTAAATTTGTATGCTAGCATACGTTGTTTGAGTAGGGAACATTAAGGGAGAAATTCGCTTGAGATCTAACAATCAAAGGAGTAACCTGATTTTTACAGTGGAAATGTAATTAATGGACGTTGTAATAAGTAATAAATATTTACATGGGACAAAAAAGTACTCTGTATAAACCATTTTTAGTGTTACACACTAATATGCGCCATGATTAATAGAAGATTTCTGCTTGTATGTGTCCGTGAAAATATATGGTATTGCTATACTTGAAATGTGGTACTATATTACACAAGTTATTCATCATTGAAATTATAGGTTTAAAATTAAACGAATAAAAAATATGTCCAAATATTTATACAGTTTATGTGCAAAAGCTAATATAAAAAACCCTTGAAAACCCTTGTCGATCTGTTCTGTTGGCAATCTTTTTGGTAACCAAGCTGAAAACCCTTTATTACTTTTTTTCCACCATTTGTTTTTAATGGTAAACTCTATGAGCTCTGCATTAATCATGACATATTAACAATAAGAACTTAATATTTCCTACTGGATTATGTAACATAACATAACAAAATAGAATATTACGGCTAACAACATCAATCTGTATCTAACCACTGTTAAATCTCTACAGTTTGGTAGGAAACCAAACCTATATTTGTGAGATTTTATCCCAACACCATTCTACTACCGGTACTTTGGAACTGTCTGCTAGATGTCTCTGTTTGCCTTGATTTCTACGGTTAATGGTAGATGGCGCGTCAGACCAATTCCACATTGTTAAATCGACTTTTTTATTCTTTAATAAAATATCTTTTATTCATATTCTCTGTAGTTTAATACTGGGACCAAAGACATTCAAGTTTATAAAATGTAGGATACAACCATATCCTGGTGACAAGCAAATACATTCTCAATCTTGCAAGTTAATACGTCTTTCCCTGTATTTTATTTTTTTTCTTTTGGAGCTTTTGCCAAATTTCTTTTAGACAGTGTGGGTGACAACTTTCACCGAATCCATTGTTGACAGAAAATGCCTGTGATGTATCTCGATTTTATACCTAGTACAGAACCATTTTAAAAAAATTGAAGAGCTTTTATTGGAAAATGTTAGTTATTTACTATCTTTTTTATTAGTGGTATAAGAACAAAATACCTACACCTAGGTAATCTAATAAGATTCGACCTAGATCGAGAATAGCTACAAGTTGTGTGGTAACACGTACATGATTTGAATGGAAAATTGGTTTAAATTTTCCGGGGAAAACCGCTCCCTATTTTACCTAACCAGTAAAAATTTATATAGATATTTGTACAGAATAGTAAGTATATGAATTATTAAATTGAGATAGATTGCAATAATGAGAGGCAAAAAATTACGACAAAAAATTTCTTGACGCCATATACCACGCGCAAATAAAAGGAAATAACGAAAATAGAAACGATGTAATTAACTAAAGAAATAAATAGATCTATATACATATATACGCACGCAAGCAGGCACGTCCATATTAACAAAAGTAATATTTTTAAATCTAAAAGGTACGACAAAACTAAATAACTTTCTTTTAAATGAGAAAAATAAAAAACTTAACGCAGACATTCGAATAATTCAAACCTTATCCCCATAAGGAACCCGTCCATTGCTATTAATAAAAATAAAGAAAGTTCGTGTTCCACTCAAATAAAACGATTATGATTGGATTAGGTAACAACAAATAAAATATAACTTTGGGGTTTTTTTTGTCATGACTTACAAGTCCGCATTAGGCAGTTTTGCTAAAATGATTGGGGCGAAAGGTCAATGTACGTTTGATTGTTTGATGATATTGATTAATAAAATATTTTGCGCATATTTAATCAACAACTAAAAAATTTTTCAACATTTTATCCAAACTACAACTTGACCAAATGTGACTATTTTTAATATTGTGCCAAAAATATTTTTTATATACTACTATATTAAAGTTTGTTTATGATAGTCACGATGTATTGTTAAATCCATGTTCGAAAAAAAAGCATCGTTTAATACTTTAGTCACTATTGTTGTTTTCTAGAATTAGATGGATTATTGGTAAATCTTTCAGAACAATGAAAATGTATGAGAAGCCAAGAAAATCCCATTAGTTTGTTACTTGGTTTTTTGTTAGTAGCTGTTTATGTTGGTCAATTAAGGGTAGATTGCAGCAAGTCATATTAAAATTTTCAATAAATATCTCAACGATTAAGGAAGATATTATCGCTCAAAGTCAAAGATATGACGAAACTAGAAACATAAGAATACAGACCTTTAAACCAATCGCTATTCTAAAAAAACTAAACAGCTTAGCTTAAATCTGTGTATGTTGGTCAAGTAATGGTAGAATGTGTGTGTGTAATATGTTATTGGCGCTGGCTTAAACCAAATGGCCAGAAGGGTAGAATAAAGTCATATTAAAATTTGAAATAAATATCGTAATGATTAAGAAAAATATTATCGCTCAAAATCGAAACTAGAAACGTAAGAATGCAGACCATTAAACCAATCGCTGTGGTAAAAAATTTAGCCTAAATCTTTTTTGGTAGGTCGATTAAGGTTAAATTGAAGTAAATTATATTAAAATTTAAAATAAATATCTCAACGATTAGGGAAGATATGATTGCTCAAAGTCAAAGATACGACGAAAATTTCAAAACCACCACTTTTTTATTTCACGAAACAGTGTATATTACATTTTTATCCCGCCATTTCTTTTGCGGACCAAAAAAAGCACAGCCATAAAAGATTTAGAAAAAATATTTATCTTTATAGCTCACCGCCTTTTCGATTTGATGAAAAATAAAGTATTTATGCGTAATAAAAGATTTGGCCAAAGAACTTTATGAGATCCCGGTAGTGTCGTTATTGATAAAACATTTTCGGAGTAACACGATTTTGGACAGATATCGTGTAGTTTCAGCTGTAAAGAAACAAACGATAAAGGCATTAATGCAGAAAAATAAATGGTGAAAATATTTTGATGTTTTTGGTAATATTTTTTCGTAAATATAGATATTGATAAATTGCTAAAAATAGTTGATTATTCTATATGGTCAAAGTAATAATTCCTTCAGACTTTCTCAGACCTGAAGGGCTTATCTGGTATACAGATGGCTCATTGATGAATGGGAAAGCAGGTGCAGGAATCTACGGACATAGCCCAAGAGTCAAGATAAGTCTATCCCTTGGACAATATGCCACGGTATATCAGGCCGAGATAGCTGCTATCACAGCCTGCGTGAGAGAGAACCTAACAAGGGGATACTCAAACAAAAACATATATACAATATATGTTTTTGCAGCGACAGCCAGGCAGCACTTAAGGCTTTAACGAAAGCAAAGGTCTGCTCGGCTATAACGCTTGAATGCAAAAATGCATTAGACCGACTTTCCCTATCCAATAAGGTCAGTCTCATCTGGGTGCCAGGTCACACTGACAATGAGGAGGCGGACAATCTGGCTCGAGAGGGCAGCAAAATGACTTTCATTGGGCGAGAACCCGTGTTTGGAATTGCCCAATCAACTGCAAAAACCTTCATACGGAAATGGATCACTTCCAAATTCCGTGAAGAATGGAACCAGCAGGAAAGACTAAGACAGTCCAGGACCTTTATTCTAGATCCAATGGACAGGGCTGAAGTTAAAAGATTACTGAGTTCAAACAGAAATCAGCTTAGAGCCTTCGTAGGAGTCCTGACAGGACACTCGTTGGTCAATTACCACCTATACAACATCGGACTCAGCAATGAGCCCGATTGTAGGTTCTGCGGCGAGGAGGACGAAACCACAGAGCATCTGACTTGCCTTTGCGACGTACTGGTCAACAGTAGGCACCGCCATCTTGGCGATAGATTCCTAGAGCCGGAGGAGATCAGGCGAATTCATCCTGTTAGGATCTTGTCCTTCCTACGAAGGATAGGACTTACAGAATGAATTACGCTCACCGGGGGTTAGCACAAAGGGCCGACCTGAGTTCAAAGATAGATAGATAAGGTTATTACAAATATAGTACCTTAAAAGACAGACAACATGAACATAATGTTAAAATTCAAAAACAAAAAAAATGGCGCCGACGGATTCAGTGAAGCAACAATTCCAAAGTAGGATCAAAAAGAGTCACAGACACAGCCGAAATGTATTGAAAATACTAGGAATATTGTTCTTCATGCTTGAACGGTAGATGGCGCGTCGGACTAATTTTCTGGTTTGATGCCAACAAAACTTGTTATGGTAGTCACCAGTCAAGATAGAGTTATCGATGCTTAAAATATTTCCAAAAGATAAAATCAAGAATAATAATATACCAAGGAGAACTAGGGGTATTATAGAATAAAAAATTCCCTAAATATAAATTGTGACCGATTGGCTAGTTATATGCAAGGAGAGAATATGGTAGATAGACTAAAGGAGAACCAAGAGACGAGCGAATATTAAAAAAAAATAAATGAAAATTGGGTTTCTACTACTCAAAACCAAGATATGTAAAAACATCTAAGGTATGCATATATTAGACAGCGAATATAAATATTTTGTCAATGATGCCAAAAATGTTATGATATAATTAAAACATTCATTAATTTTGCATGCTTGCTAATAATAATAATAATGCCTTTATTGTAATAAAAAAAGGTATTACAAAATTCTTTACCTTCCCTTTTTATTCTTCCATTTTTTCATCAGATTGGTATTTGTCTTGTAACAACTGACACATATTATATGGTTATTGTGTTATATAGACGTTTTTTACATCGTTTTAAAATATACTAGAAAATATTTGGACTAGTTTTTATTTGTCTATTTAAAGGTGTATATTTTATTTTTCCATGGGTTTTTATCCTTTAAAAACTAAATGCAAAAAAAGCTCATTTTATCTAGATTTTGATGTGCCGAAATTCTTTCTGATAACTCGTCTCATTTTAATTACCTTCCAAGTCTGTTTTCTATCATTCAAACGATTATTTGGCAAAGAAGTGTATTTAATCACCAGGTATATAAAAAAGTTCAGTGGCCTGACCGACACAGATAATTTTCTTTATGCGGTTCGACACATATTGCTGACTATTCTTTTTAAATCGATAAATAACATATTACCGACTACCACAAAGGATTTAAGGAAAACAGTTTAATCTAATTCGTATGAATAATACTATTTCCGTTTTTTAAACCATTAAAAACATATTGATCTTTAAAACAACTAAAATATTAAATACTTGAATACCTTTCCCATTTCCTCCCAGAGTTTGATTATTATTATTATTATTATTTTCTTATAAATGATGCATTTATAAGTTAATTGCTTTGCACACCGAAAAAATACTAAATTTAATTACATGGTAGCAAATATACGCGCCCAAAAAACTAAATTACATTCATATCCCC
>NW_028231036.1:0-19508 GCF_043228905.1 Azolla caroliniana | reverse complement strand
ACCAGATCCCACACCCGATAACCGAACTCATCATCACCGTATCCAAGGAATATGCATGGCCTGGACTTCGGATCCAGCTTTGCTCTCTTGTCCTTTGCAACTTGCACATATGCGAGACACCCAAACACCTTCAGATGCCGATAAGATACATCTTTACCGGTCCATACTTTCTAAGGTGAGTCTCCTTCCAAGGGTGCCGAGGGCAATCTATTTATCACATAGGTCGTCGTCGTCAACGCCTTAGCCCAAAATGTCTTGGGTATCTTTGCATGTGCTAGCATGCTCCGTTATCTGCTCGAACCGCCTTCAGATTCTGGTCGATTTCTCTTTCCACTCTCACGTGGACCTCCTTGAAGACGGATATCGCATGATCCTTCGTCTTCAATGGTGAGACCCGACCATCTATGAACGTCATCTATGAACTTCCAACTTTGGTCATCTATGAACGTCACGAAGTACTACGATCCGGCATGTGACTTCTAGTCCACTTGACACACATCGGTATGCACCAGTTCCAGTGGTGCATTCTGTCTCATCGGTGGTCTTGATCGAAAGGAGGTTCATTTTTGCTTGCCAGCCAAGCAATTGGTGCACTTCTCATGTTACACATCCTTCACCGGAATGAGGTTGTCTTCGGCAAGCCTCTTCATCCCCTTCTCACTCATGTGACACAGTTTTTTGTGCCACATCTCACCGGTAGTGTCGGATGCTACGTTCACTTCTTCCTGGCATATCCGGGCATTCATCAAGTACAATGTGTTGATCTTCCAGGCTCGAGCCACTATCAAGCTTCCCTTGCTGAATTTCATAACATCGTTCCGGATGCTACACGTGTAGCCTTCATCATCTAGTCAACTGACTGATATCAGGTTCAATAGAACCTCTGGAACATGTCGGACATCCTTCAGCAGCAATTTGCATCCGGTTGATGTCGTCAACAACACATCTCCTATGCCGATAATTCGGCATGTGCCTTCATTCCCCATCCGGACACAACCACGATCACCGGTTGTGTAGGATGAGAAGCATTTCCGATCCGGTGTCAGGTGGAACGACACTCCAGAATCGACAACCCATGTTGTCTCGTCGCCGACAAGGTTTAACTCATTCTCTTTGGTAATGAGCATCAATTCTTCTTCACTTGTCGCAATCGCCGACGTTCTTTTTTGATCCAGCCTCTCTAGTCCGAACTCTTCTTCGAACCGGTAGTGTTGGTTTCCTTCTCCTTCCGGAAATGTCGGTTGTTCTTCTGGAGGTGTCCCGGCTTCCCACAATAGAAGCACGTGGGCCTTCCCCTTGACTTCGACCTCATCCCCGATTTGTCCCGGTTTTGGGGACTCCAATACCGGCCTCTTCCCCGGTTGTGGTCATCTTCTGTGACCAAGGCCTTCGGATCGGTTGCGGACTCCCGATCCTTTCGGTGAGCTTCTTCATCTAGCAAGCTTGATTTTACCCTTGCTAGGGACAATTGTTTTCCTTTCGGCCCGGCGTTGCCCAACGTGACAACTAACGTCTCCCAGTTATCCGAGAGGGAACCGAGTAGGAGCAATGCTAGTACCTCATCGACGAGAGGTACTTCCAACGAGGTTGCTTGATGTATCAGCCCTTGGAAGGCATTCATGTGCTCCGCCATACTAGAGTCGTCCTGGTACCGAAGCCTCACTAGCTTCCGAAATACTAAAACCCGCTTAACGACATTCTTGTTTTGGAACATGATGTCGATCTTCTCCCAGAGTTCATGAGCCTTGCTCTTGCTCTCTTCATTAAAGTTGTTGTACAGCTCATGTCGATGAAGCACCGGATGTATGTCGTCGTCTTCATGTGCATCACCTCCCACACTGTGGCGTTGATCTTATCTAGTCTCTTGGCCCCGAACTAAACTGGCAACCAAAGATCTTTGACCACCAACATATCCCTCATCTTCGACTTCCACACCGAGTAGTTGGAGCCAGTGAGCTTGAACATGCCACAGAACGATTCTTCCATTTCTCGTCTTATTCACTCTGATACCACTTGTCAAGGATTGGCGCAAAATATTGCTCGGCCACAACCAAGTCTTGAATCACTTCTATGAGAATAAAACACCAAAATGGGAAATGGAGAGTACAAAAAGGAAATACACATGATGTTTACGTGGAAAACCCAAATATGAAAAAAAACCACGAGAGCCCACGAACTCCAACAATCACTATGGGAGAAAGCTACAATCAGAGCCTCAAAGGCAACGACCTCGAGCTTTGTATCTTCACCAACTAGCGGTTACAACAGAGTATCTCTCTATATCTCACACTCTCTCTTTGTCACTCTCTGTACAACAATTACAATAGTATGACAACTACAACCTTACAAAGTGATTGCCTTAAGTCATATTTATACTTATATGAACTTAGGGCTATTTATAAATATAGCCTCAATAGGGTTACTCAAAACATATCTACAAATATGTCTTCTCTTTTAGTTTTCACCGGCTCTCTTCCAATTCTCTCCAGGTCTCCTCTAATTTCTGGATCTCTTCCGATTCTTACCGGGTCCTCTTTATTCATCACCGGATCCCATCCAGAGAGACCGATTTCCCAACAAAGTTTCCCTTACAAAATTGAAAATTCTATCACCAAGTTGATGGGTGCACATACCTTGTTAAGTATAGAAAATTTGAGTTGCTAACAACTTTAGCACCAAAAAGGTCTAGATTACAATAACAATACGCATTTCACTCATTTAGCAATGCCTACAATGTGTCATTAATTTGAAATCTTACAAATCTCTTCACTATGAAGGTTGGAAATTTCTTAGGACCCTAGGAATTATGGCAAATACAACTTGAAACATGTTGTTTAAGTTGAGAACTTCAGAAATCTCTCAACCCATAAGGTGCAAGAATTATTAGGATGCTGCAAGAAATAGAGCACTAGGACAAGAAGTACTCGGTAATACACTGGTTCCATGTTAGTCAACATTTTTGTGGTCTTTAGAAGAAATATTACTACAGCACCCAACAATTGAAATCTCATCAAATACACTGGTGTAATGAGGACGCAACTAATTATTTGCATCATGATTTGATAGCATAGCCTCAAACAGAATTGGATGGTTATACATTTGATCTTTTAATCACTCCTTAGTCATTTATCAACAATCCTCCGCCTTTCCTCTTTCGGAGCATAGCCCAAGCATGTTTGGATCGCAAACACGCAATCTTCCTAAGACTAATCCTTGATCTCAATTTTCTTCTATAATCACCATCTCGTTTTTTGTTACTATCCCCATCAACAATGTGGAGATGACCTGAAGCCTTTCCTTTATCCATTTGAACAATAGAATGAAGAGTCGAGCTCATTGTTTCAATGTTTCCGGATGCTAGATTCCCATTATGATGGAAAGTCTCATGTTTGTTGTTTACCTCGAGATCTCTTTGGGAGCATATGCTTTGTACTTTGGCATGATATAAACTTTGGGGATTGATATCCACATAAGAAAGATGTGTATTTCCCTTTATGGAGATAGGATTCACAAATTCTATAAAGTCTCTAAGCTCTAAGAAACAGCTATGAAGTGAATATGAGACAAAAAATATTTTTTTCTTCACAAATGGTTTCTGTAGCATACTTCCATCCATCCTAGAAAATTGATTAGTGGAAAGCTTGGTTTTCTCCAAAACACAACATTCATGTAAATCTCCATCTAGACATGTGTTTGACGTAGAAGTATTGCGTAGACTCCAGAGACCGCTAGGAACTATAGCTATTGTAGGCTTTGTTTCATTCAACATTCGAAGTGTTTCCAATGAAATACTATATCGAGGAACTGCACAAATCCTGGTAATTGTTGTATCAGTCGTGAAAAAATCTGAAATTCCAAGCATTCTCATTGTTTGCAAACGTTCAGGCCAAACCCAAATCTGTAATTTCACGAAGAAAAGAATGTGTGAATCCAACAATTAAAACTCATAGTATCCAAGAGTGGAAACTTTGAAATTTTGAATTCATTGGTGGTTCAGAGAATATGAATGTTAGCAAGAATCTTAAATTCAAGTATATGAACCTTGGTTTGCAAAGCATTTGATATTGAAATCAGAAGCTCCTCCTTCCCCAACATATCTACTCCAAGGAGTACATCATGATCTTTATGACTGACAATTATATCAAGCACCTGAATCCTTTCATTCAATATATGAGAGAGATTAATGCTTCAGATAAGTTTGCTGAAAAGAAAATCTCTCACTATGCAACCCTCTTCATTCAATACACCATGAAACATAAACAAGCTTTTAAGATATCAATCCTGATTTAGGGTCCTTTTCTTGTCCCCAAAAATTAGCATCATTATTCTCCTTATGCACATTGAAAACTGGGTCATTTTATTTTTTCTTCCTGAGAGACAAATAGCACTATCATTCTACTCGTTCACATTGAGCATTATAATCAGTTTCTTACCCTCCTTTCCAGCAACCATAAATTGATTCAAAGGTTTACATATATTGCATGATGCATATAGCAATTAATTTCGAATTTAAATTTATCAAATTTTTCTGATTTCCTCATTCAGTGTATGCCTTCTTTTCATAGAGGCAAGTTGTTTCTCATATTATGAGATGCTTAAGAAATAACTTTTAAGGTTTGAAGGCAAATATATGGAACTTCGGAATCCAGATACTATGTTAAAGAGTGAGACCAATATAAGATGCATTTCATACTTTCTCCATGGTACATACTTCAACGCATTCACTATAATGCATGAACAAGGCAGAATTTGGAAGAAACCTGTTGAGCAGCAACATGGCGAGGAGGAAAAGAGATTCGTGCATTGCAAAAAGTGTTGTCCAAGCAAAGGAGATCCACACGGGAACTAGAAATAGCATTAGCAATGCCATGTTTCATTATCTCGACTTTTGGGCTGCCAGATTCCCATCGAAAATCTCCAGTGTGGAAAATGCAACCAAAAGGACCACGGAAAATAAACATAACAGAACCTGATAAGGAAATATTCCAAAGACCATGTCACGGATTTGAAATCATCACAATGTGAGGAGCCTATTTGAAACCACTTAAATGGCAAAGACAAATACTGTTAAGAAAAATGGGAACTGTTTCAAAGAACATATCGATTATTTGAAATCACCACCATGAAAGGCAGATGAAATCCAAATATGAGAGACAAAAGCAGATATGTTGAAGAACAATTCATAAAAAAAAGGAAAGTGTTTAACGAACACAATAACAATTTGTAATCATCATTATCATAAGAGCTACTAGAAAACCAAAGTTAAGTTCAGATTGCATGAAATAGCAGACATATTGAAGGAGAAAGAACCACGTTGCAAAAAGAAAGGAAATAACAGAAGCACAATGTAAATTACCATGATTAAATGTACCAAAATGCCGACATTTCAACCAAATGACAGAAATGAGACACCCTGAAGAAGAATGAAAGAAGAAACACCAAATTTCAGAAAGGAAAAAGGAACATTATAGAGGAAAGCCAGTGTACCAAATCGAGATTGCAATGAAACAGCGGACATATTAAAAGAGAACAAACAATGTTGCCAAAAAAAAACATCAAGGATTTGAAATCACCATGATGAAATGTACCAAAAAGCCAACATTTCAAGCAAATAACAGAGTTAAGGGCACACATTGAAGAAGTGTGAATAAAGAAACACCATTTCAGAACGAAAAATGAAACATTGTAGAAAAAAGTTAATGTACCAAATCCAGATTGCAATGAAACAGCAGACATATTGAAGGACGAAGAACAATGCTATGAAAAGAAAAATAAAATAAAAATATCATGGACTTGAAATTACCATGATGAAACTTCCCAAAACGCTGACATGTCAACCAAATCACAGAGAAAAGGACCACACAATGAAGACAAACGAACAAAGAAACACCTAAATTCCGGAAAGAAAAAAGAGCATTACAGATGAAAGCCAGTTAACCAAATATAGATTGCAATGAACCAGTTGAAGGAGAAAGAATAATATTGCCAAAAGGAAAAACACAAAAACGACATGAATTTGAAGTTACCATGATGAAATGTACCAAAAGGCCAACATTTCAACCAAATGACAGAGAAAAGGACACGCATGGAAGAAAAATGAACAAAGAAACACCTAAATTTAGAAATTAAAAATGAGCATTCTAGAGGAAAGTCATGTATCATGTCAACCTCCAATATAAATGACAGAGGAAATCAGACATTGAAGAACTTTTAAGGCAAAACTATGTTTCAGAAAGATAGCAAGTGATGGACCCGTGAAGGATTTGAAATCATCATAATGAAAGGAACCAAAAAGGAAAATTGCAACCAGATCATAGAGAAAATTACAGACATTGGAGAACGTTTGATTCAAAAGCCTAAATTACAGAAGGAACATGGAACAGTATCCTGAGAGAGAGAGAGAGAGAGAGAGACAAACAAGATAGCAGTTTGATGCCAGATGCAGATGACAGATAAAAGTGGGCATATTAAAGAATGACAGAGAGAAACCTTAATTGTAGAAAGAAAAAGAAAGGTAGACACATTAACGATTGAAATTATCATAAAAAAACATGTCAGAAAGCCAGAATTGCAACCAAATAGCAAAAAAAGCAGGTATGATTTGAAGAATTAATGAGAAAAAACTTATTTATGTTAAATATCTCAAATAACATATGAATCGCAACCAAACAGCAGTGAATAGCAGACATAGTAAAGAACGATTGAAGGAGAAAACTAGTTTTTTAGAAAAAGAGGAGCATGTAAAATTCAGGCACTCGAAATGAAACCTACTCAGGAATTCAAACTTCAACCAGATATATAGCAAAATAAACAGCTCTCGAACAAAGAAATATTACTGAAGAAATGCAGTATAACAGTACAAAATGACAGAGAAAAGAAGATTTAAAGGGAAAGAAAGACAGAGAGAGGGAAGCAGAAATGACAGATAGAAACAAACAGTTATATTGAAGCTGGATGGAAAAAAGTTAAAAATAGAAGAAGACAAAGCATACCAGGACAATGATCGGCATCAATGGCAGTAACTTCAAGGAGATGATCATGATTCGGGATGGAGATGAGCGAGGGAATCCCAAGAGGTAAACTGTGAATGAGGGATCGATCGAAAGCAGGGAATTTGAGAAGGATCAAATCAGAAGTGATAGAAGAACAGTAGATCGGTCCTTTCTGCCAGCTTTCAGAGAGACCTTTCGTATGATCGGAGTGAAGGTGAGTGAGGAAGAAGAGCTTGTAGTTATTCTTGTTGCAAGACCATCTGTCCACACAGAAAAGAAGGTCATCTTCTCGAACTTCTCTTGATGACCTTCCATCTCTACCTGCCTTCCCTTCTCTTCCTGAGTCTGCAGCTTCCATGGGAGGGGTGGGGGCTTCGGATTAGGGTTCGTGCATCGCCTCTGCTGATTATCCTTTTCTCTCTCTGTTGGTATTTTGAATTTGAAAAAGAAAACGACATATATGTATCTGTGTTCCTGAGTATGCCCCTGGCCGTTTCCAAAATTACAGATGATACCCCTACAGCCAAAGGCTTTTAGCATAGTACATAGTACATACATACATCATATGTATATGTATGCTGATCACGTGGTTATCTTTTCATATGATGCCGATGGTATCACTCAAGCCGTTAAACCTTCTTTAAACGGTTTGATAGTTTGGCGCTTCGGCTCGACTACGTTAAGGCCTGAGATTCCTTGATTGGTTTGAGTTCGGTCTTATACATAGTACATACATATATCATATGTATATCATATATATATGTATGCAGATCACGTGGTTATCTTTTCATATGATGTCGATGGTATCACTCAAGCCGTTAAACCTTCTTTAAACGGTTTGATAGTTTGGCGCTTCGGCTCGACTACGTTAAGGCCTGAGATTCCTTGATTGGTTTGAGTTCGGTTTGGGATGGCTCAAGCCGAACTGAACTCTTTGGGTTAAATTGGTTCCCAAACCGGTTAAAGCTTTAATCAGTTTCGCTAAACTAGTTTAGGAGCTACTTCAGTTCAAGTTTGAAAACTCCCAAAACTATTAAGGCTTAATCAGTTTGGTTTGGACAAGGCCAAATCGAATAAGACAAAACCAAACCATTGATGATTCCTATAAAGTAGTGCACTAACTATAAATGTGGATAAAACAAAAATGATAGTAGTGCAAAGTTCAAACCCTCCAGCCTCACTAATGCCCTATGCTTACCTATAAGGAAAGAACATGTACAATTTGTACAAAGCTTTCAGTATGTATCTAGTATCAATATAGCTACCACAAATAAATGGTAGTGTATGCTTTGAGTCTAAAGTCTAGACTTCAAGCTGCTTGGGAAAGTTATATGCTGGAAAACTAATGCAACAACGCTGATACTTAAGGATGGGAAGTGAAACTAATGTTAGTAAATGCCATGGTACCACAAGTTTTGCTTAATGGAGAAGAAATGTGGCAAGGCACTATCTTTCTTAATGCGTGGGATTAGATTGAGAAGATTCAAAAGATGTTTTTAAGAAGACTATTTGGAGTTAAATCCACCACCTCCTACCAAGTTAGGCTCTTAGAAACATGTGTTGGACCTATAGAGATATTGGCGCTACAAAAAGTATATCAATACATTACAAAAGTCACAAATATGTTGAATCATACTTTACCACACGTTGCTTGCAATGTTAGATGTAAACTACAAAAGAATCACAAAGAGTAGTTGACATTAAGAAAATGGTTCAAAATATATGATGTGGAATATCTCGTAGAGGTTTCAAGTGATGCTATGGAAAATTAATGAAACCAATAAGGAATAAGTGAAAAGCTCCTAAAAGGATAAAACTAGAATATGGGATAGCACAACATTATCATATCCACATTCTTCATTCAAAAACAATCCAGAGAATTTATTTGAAGCCATCAGCTTACCACATAATATATAGCACCTGCTCCTTTATCTAACAGGCTCAGTGGCAAGAATGACTTTCCAATCAAACACATTCATAAGCCTGATTATATTAGTTTTCTATGTACCCAAACACACAATTAGTTGGAGCTTCCTAGAGACTAGCATGCCATTTACAGTAATCACCAAGTTTATATATATAAACTCCAAAAACTCTCATTGACAGGAAAATTAGTTTTCTATTACAAGTACCATATGTCAGCTTAGCTTTATTTTTCCAATTAATCCAGACCCAATTCAGTAATGGTGCCTGAAACCAACACCACATACACTTAAATTTTCAATTGGAGATTGAAGGTAATATTAACAAATTTCCACATATATCACCTAATTTCATTGCTGGAAAAGATTAAGCACCTTCCTCAATGATCATGACCAAAAATATCAAGAATCTTCACTCATATTCAGCACTCAAGGGAATACTCTTCAGCTAATCATGTCACTTTCAGGTGGACAAAAGAAGCATATAGACCATGAAATCCAAAGTCAATTTTGTTTACAAGACTAAATGACTCAAAGACAATGATAAAGGCAATAACTAAGAGATTAAAATTCTATTATTAACGACGTTCAAAGCAGATAAAAAAATGCAATGGTCAAGGAAAATAGTCTGCCCAATTCTGGTAGTATGCATCCCTTTCATTCCGGTGCATGAATTTATTCCACTGCAAATCAATAAACAAACCAATAAAATGAATTATTAGAAACAATATTGAGAATACTATCGATAAACAAGTCAATCAAACAAAACTCAATGATAATTTCAAGGCTACCATCCATAAACAAACCAATATGATCGAAAGTTAATAACAATTTCCAGATTACTACCTGAAGTAACAAACTGATACAATAAAAAAAGTTACCCAACCGATGGTGATTCACTTAACTTTCCTTTCCTCTCAAAGTTAATATAATGGTTCTTTTTCTTTTTCTCATTCATTAAGTTCTTATGAATTTTGAAACCAACATATAAAGAAAAGAAGAAGAGCAGGATGAAGTATTTACTTACCAGAGGTACATATCTCTGCTTTTTCTTCAAAGCTTGCTTAAATCTGTGGTTCTCACACATCATGGCAAGGTCATGCCAACTACAAAAATAAAAACAATAATAAATAAACGGAAGTATCTGCAAAAATGACTAAGAAACCTAGATGAGCTACATATTTATTGTTAAAACCCCACGTGTTCAAATAAACTTGCATAAATTTCTGTAGGAAAAAACCCTTAGGAATCTAAAATAACACCACAATATTCACGAAACATAAGCTTATGAAACGAATCGTGTGCAAGTTTCTATAGGAATAAAGGTACACAAAATAAGAGTATTTACAAAAAATAACTTAGATTTGACATAAGCCCTGCAGAAATTTTAATAAAAAAATGAAGGATCAAAACCCTTGGGAATCTAAGGCAGCACCAAAATATTGATGAAATAAAACTTTCAAAAGCAAAACCTTTGCAATTATTTACAAGAACAAAGCAATAAAATGTATATTATTGACAAAAGAAAAACTTAGACTTGACATACATCCTACAGAATGTCCAATGAAAATCAGTAGCAAAACCCAGAAAATAAGGGGAAAACAAAACTCGCAATTGTGCTCTACAGAAGCAAAAAAATGCACAAAAAATTCCGTCAGAATAAGAATACAGTAAGAGAACTAAGAATATTGACAACCTGCACATAAGGCAACACCACGTTTCATAGAGTACTAGTATCTATACAACTCAATCTATTTTACTAATAACGAAATCTACATTATATGCTTCAGAGAGAGAAATAGCCATAGCAGAAAATGATGCAACGGAAAATGAAAAATATACTTAAGAGGATATTTTCACAACTCTTCAGACAAATAAAAGGCACATAGATATGAAAGAAAGAAAGAAAGAAACGGAATTAAACAGAAGGAGACGAAACAAGGAGAAAATGCAAGAACCAGAAAAAACGGAGAGAAGGAAAGGCAAGGAACACAAAACAAACGGGAGAACGGAGAAGATGAACAAACAAAACAGAAGAAGATATCCGTCTCTTCAGATTGCTTCTTCCTGACATACTTGTAGTGATTGTTGCATTGCTGCCAGTAGTAAGGGCAGACGAGAGAGTATGCAGAAGCAGTGACGCATCCCCAGAAGATGTTGGTGAAGCCATCCTTCCCTGAGTGAGGGATGCCAGGGTCTCCTCCATACGCAGGTCCAAACATCTTCTCCATAGCCACAGGCCGACCTCTTCCTCTTCCTCTTCCTCTCCTTCTCTGTCTTCTTCTTCTTCTTCTTCTCGCCTTTCCTTCTTTATCTGCAACCGGAGTTCGCAGAGAAAATAAACTCGAGGTCCACCAGTTAAGGAAGCTCAAGCCTAAACCGAACCTCTAAACCGTTTTTAAGAGGCTTAACGGTTCGGTTTAGGCTTGAGTTGAGCCATTGCCGATTCCTACGAGTCAAGTAGCAATGGGCACGGTTCGGATCGGTTTCAAGGCAAAGAAATCAAACCAAACCCGTTAGGGAAAACAAAACCAAACCGAACCGAACCATTTAATAAAAAATTTAACTGAACCACTTAAGCCAAACTAGTTAAACATCTAAAGAAACAAAATTACATTAAATTAAATAAGCATTTAAGTTAAATTTATTTAAATCAATAAAAGAAACTTTAATTAAACCATTACATCAATAAACTATTAAGGTTAAACTAATTAAATCAATAAAAAACCATTAATTAAACCATTACATCAATAAACTATTAAGGTAAAAAAACAAGGTTAACCAAAAACCTGTAAACCTATAAACCCAAGTTTTAAAACCAAACCAAACCGAAACTGAACCGTTTATCGAGAATCCAAACCAAACCAAACCATTAATTTTTTTTGGAACCAATAAACCATTCAACCATGGCTTAACGGTTCAGTTCGGTTTGAGCCGAAACCGTGCCCATTGCTAGAGTTGAGGAGTAAAAAGGTTGGGTTTCGGATAATTATCAAAATGCCCCTGCCCTGCCCCCTTTCACAAAATTAAAGGAGATAGGGGTTTAGCCTCTTCAATTAACAGAAAGCCATCTGAGTTGACTAAACTACCCCTAATGACCTCCTAATTAGCCATCAATCTCCCAATTACTAGCACATAGAAAATCGGATGTGGAAATTTACTTGCTTGCGCCTCTGCTTATCAGATTAAAGAATGTCATCCAAACACATGATAGTTATAACTACATACATATAGGCCAAAATATTAAGAGCTCTTTGAACATGTTTCTAATATAATACATTCGTGTATGTTATAAACTTATATGGTTGGCCTTCGAATAATGGGTTTCTCTCCATCCCAAAGTAAGGATTCGAAGTTTTCAACTTTGAAATCCCTAGATATATATATAATCGGTAGAGAACAGAAATTTTGCCAAGATGCGCCTCGATTTTCACAAAGTACCCTCTATTATCCCTATCGTAATAGTCTATGTTCCAAAATACACTCACTTTGCTCAGAACAAGAGTCATCTTGAGAAAATATACAAGCCATGCATGTGGGGCACACATCTTCTGAATAGAGGACACTCTTTCCTAATGCTCTTTTTGGGTCCAGTCAATCATGTGTCCTGCCTCCAAAGCCCATTAAAAATGTTAGCATTGTTTTCTCACACATTCCGTAATTCAAGTCGTGTAAGTATATAATTCATGTGTCTTGCCTCCCAAGCCCATTAAAAATGTTAGCATTGTTTTCTCACACATTCAGTAATTCAAGTAGTGTAAGTATATAAGTATATATATAATTGAAGCATATTTCCATGAGGAGAGGTAGCGAGGATTCTCTTCTTCTTTTTTTGTAGGTAAAATGTTTTCTATGATAATCGGCAAGAGCGAGATGGTTGTGGTGGACTAAATGAAGCTGATTTTCTGTTTTTACTAGGATGAGTGATGACGGTGTGGGGGCCAAAGCATATCATGAGGAGATGAGGAAACATTCTAGACCCATCGTGTTGTTGTTTGTATAAGACCTTGGCAAAAATCAACGAGATGGTTGATGTGAACTAAATAAAGCACATTTTTGTTTTGTGATAAGGATGAGTGAAGATGGTGTGGGGGTCGAAGCATATTTTCTTGAGGAGATGAGGACACTATATCATTTTGTTGTTATAGGTACATGATTTTGGCGGTAATCGTCGACATGGCTGATGTGAGAACATGAAGGTAGTGATAAAGTAGAGTGTTGATGGTACAGAGGTTTCATAGAAGTATATTCTCGATGATCGTGGAGATGAAGGAGATGGTCGGTTTCGACATGGGAGAGGATAGTTGTGGGCTATCCAAGGTAGCCCACAATGTTTTATTCCAAGGTGGAGAATAGGTTAAAGGAAAGCAAAGGAAAATTGTTTTCATTGGGGAACTAGAGGACATGCTCACATTCGAACGGAGGACAAATTTATATGTTCATTACATGTAAGATGTCTCATGGTATTCCTTTTTGGTCTTTCACTTCCATTAGTTGTGGTTTTCAGAGTTCATCATGGCGACAACCACTGTAATGTTTTTAGTCTAGTCATTTCGTCATGTATGCAAAATCCTAATAATGAAGAATATTTTTTTTGGAAAAAAATAAAATCACACGAAACTTAATCTTCTAAGCTAAAATTCAATCATTCCTAACACAATCTTGTTATTTTATTATTACCATTTCTCGCCCTTCCCTAAACCTTCATTTCCGAACTTCTCCCCTGCTAAAACTAACACCACTCTATGGTCCATCTTTGTTGGATTAATTGTATATGATACTTAGATAGTGTTGTCTCAAGGGGGAGTGAAATAAGGATGTATTTTGGTCACTCAAGAGAGAAAACAAACAACTTTATTTTAAACTTGATTTGCCCATGTCAATCCACCATAGAAACATTGATGCTCTCAACTCTTGCATTGTCACCGTGAACATGTGACTAGAGAGCTTCTTCATCGCGACGATTTATTGGTTAAACATTAAGTTCATGACTAGAATTGATAAATGTGGATTGTGCACAGGCATCTTAGTTCCCTTTTTGAAAGGCTTGGCACATTGTCGAAGAAATGAACATCAAAATCTCAAGAAAGATAGGAATGACCAACTCTTTTACACATGGCAAGCTCTAATGTGAGTTTGCTAAAGGACAAAGGAACGAAAGACCTAACCATGGTATGTTTCACCTAGTTCTTGCATACACATAAATGTCACTTAAATTGCATGAGTAAGACCTAACCATGGTAGACTTCATCTAGTTTTGCATAGACATAGATATCATGTAAATTGCATGGGTATGGGATACATGTCATTATATCAATATCAAGCCATGCTAAGTTCACTAGGAAGACTTTCCCTATTGTGTAACTCAATGTTGGGATTAACAAGAAAATTCACAAACTATGAAAAACGAGTGTAGCTTGTTTTTACATGGCAACTTTGATTGGACATCACAAGTAGATAAGGAAACAAGCAACGTGGGTATTCGATGCATTCAACATGGGTATTAGACATTGATTGGAATTTGTATGCAATTTGAAATATGGACAACCTAAGCAATGTTGGACAATTGCACCATGCTTCCATACACATGCACATAGAATTGATTGCTACAACCACAAGTAAGCAAGATAGCCCATGCATGGGGTAATGTACTTCATTATAAAAGAACAACGCAACTATATTATACATAGCTTGCCACTTATACAATCTCACAAGAAGAAGACAATCATATATTGGAATTTCGCACATCCTATTATTCCAAACGGGAGATGCTTCTATCAAGTTATCATGTGTACACACACAACATATAGAAACACGTGGTCATACATTCTGTAATCACATATCGTAGTTGGTATCAACAACGATGATCAACGAACAATGACGATTGAAGAATGGAGGGTGACTGAGGCAACACACACTCTTTTTTATGGAGATGGCAATCTAAATTTGGGGGGGAGTGGGGGGGCTAAAGAAGGAAAGGGAGAACTAAAAATATAGAGACACAAAGAAAGAAGTAGAGCTGCTGCTATTGATACTTCTGCTACATATAGATAGTAGATATATATACATATATGTACATAATACATATATGTACTGTGTACATATAGATATATATATGTATATATAAATAGATAGATAGATATTAGAGAGAGACCTACAGACACACACACACACACAAAAGAAGAAGGAGGAGGAAGAAGAGATGGTCGCATATTACTCATAAAAATGTTGCCTCTCTTTTCCAGAGGCCGAAATCTCTCTCTTTCTTCTACAGAAGAAACGCATTCCTTAGATACAAAAATCAGAACCTGCAAATCGACTAGCCCCAAGCATTGAATTCCTTGGCTCTCTCTCTCTCTCTCTCTCTCTCTCTCTCTCTCTCTCTCTTAGAAATGAGTTATTCCTTCTTCTGATTCTCGTCCTGAAAACTCGTCTCCCCCCCTTCGAGCTCTCTCTCTCTCTCTCAATGGCTGCTCTGTGTTCCATCTTCTTACCACTCTCACCTCATCGCTACCACCAGGTAATCTATCTCGCACTATAAATTGATTGCTTTCCTGGATAGACGTGACCAGGTAATGTTTCATTTCTCTCCCTAATATCTTCGTTATCGTAAGAATTGCTTGCATCGATTTGGCCAGGTAATGTTTTTATTGTGTGTTAACATTTCCCTCTTTCTAATAAAGAATTGCTTGCGGTCTTGCTTTGACTTTGACAGAAAATCTTATTTTTCACTGTTACTTTTTGTTTCTTTCTCGCAAATATTAGTTGCTTCCCTTGTTAAATTGACCAGATAATATTTTCCGCTGTAATTGTTTGCTTCTTTCTCAAAATCGATTCCTTTCTTGTATAGATTTGGCCATGTAAAGATTCACTGTAATCTTTTCGTTTTAGAAAGAAGCCTTGTATTGTAGACAGTTAGGTTTTTAAGAAAGAAATGAGAAGTGTAAAATCTTCATGGTTTCTACATGTACATCCTACTTCACAATATCTTAGAAATAGCCTTTTTATTTCTTGGTTAGATTTGGTATGGAAATGAATTGGCAAGAAGTGGAAAGTTGGAGATGGTTAGGTTATTAAGGAAGAAGTAGAATGCTGGAGATCGGAGTTTTATGGAAGAAATGGCGCGTGGACCATTTCTAGATATACTTGCAACTTTTTCACATGTCCTTACAAATAGCGTCTTCCTGCATGCATGGATTTTGTCTAAATTTGAATTGGTAAGAAGAAGAATATTGTAAATGCTTATGGTTTTAAGCAAGCAGTGGCATGTGGAGGCCGTGAAGATTTTTAAAGAAGTATCTAATCTGAAAATGAATGGATAAGAAGAAGTTTATTGTGAAAGTTAGGATTTTAAGGATGAAGTGCCAGTTGGAAGAAGTGTCATCAGTTAGGAAGAAGTGTCATATGGAGATGAGAGGGTCTTAAGTAAGGAGCACATGCAAACTGGAGGATTCTAAGGAAGACTGGAAAACATGTTGCTAAAGAACACAAATACTTTGTCGAAATAGTAGGATTTTAAGGGCTCCTTCCTTGTCAATGATCAATTCACGTTTGTAAATTAAGGTCCATTTAAATCTACATAGATTATACGAATATGAACTTCAGGAAGGTTGTCTGGTTTAAAAGAGTATATATAAAGGATCTATGCAAAAGGAGGATTCTAAGGAAGAGTAGAAAACATGTTGCTAAAGAACACAAACATTTTGTCGAAATAGTAGGATTTTAAGGGCCCCTTCCTTGTCAATGATCAATCCACGTTTGTAAATTAAGGTCCATTTAAAATCTACATAGATTGTACAATATGGATTTAAGGAAGGTTGTCTGGTTTTTAAAAGAGTATATATAAAGGATCTATGCAAAAGGAGGATTCTAAGGAACAGTGGAAAACATGTTGCTAAAGAACACAAACATTTTGTCGAAATAGTAGGATTTTAAGGGCCCCTTCCTTGTCAATGATCAATCCACGTTTGTAAATTAAGGTCCATTTAAAATCTACATAGATTGTACAATATGGATTTAAGGAAGGTTGTCTGGTTTTTAAAAGAGTATATATAAAGGATCTATGCAAAAGGAGGATTCTAAGGAACAGTGGAAAACATGTTGCTAAAGAACACAAACATTTACTATTGTCGAAATAGTAGGATTTTAAGGGTCCCTTCCTTGTCAATGATCAATCCACGTTTGTTAATTAAGGTCCATTTAGAATCTACATAGATTGTAATGAATATGGAGTTAAGGAAGGTTGTCTGGTTTAAAAGATAAGGATCTATGCAACTGACAAAAATCCTGAAACTAGGTCTGATGCTAAGGTAGCATGAGAGAAACTCCAATATCATGATAAAGATGGCCGAGGAAGGAGCATGCATGCATTGGTATAACAAAGTTAAGCAGAAATGTGTGTCAAGTAGAAGACAAGCAATGGTACAAAAAGATTAGCTGAAATCGGTACAAAAAACTAAAATGCACCTGAACTAGATGGTCACAAGGCATGCTGTAGTATGGAAGGTTAAGGCGTGTTGAAAAAGTTTGGACCTTACAATGTCCTTGGTTTTCTTGGTGTGAACACATCCATTGTAATTCTCCCTGGGTTACATTTCTAAACTGTTCTTATTGGTTTCTAAATATTCAGCTACGAAGGGTTATTCCCTCGTTAGCATTTAGGATTGAATCAAGTTAAAAGGAGAGATGATATGCTGAAGAAACTAAAAAATTAAACCAGTTTCTTTTTATAAAGAAAAAAAGAAATCACAGAATCATAAATAGTAGTCTTATGGATTATTATAACTATGTAGGATGCAATAAAGTTAGGATATGTGCTGAAAACAATCACAAGTTAAACTGGTTCTTCTTTTTAGGACAGAGAAAATTTCAGAATCATAATCAGGACATTTTTATGAACTCTAACGTTCTTTTCATTTATATTTCTGGAATTATTTAACTAAAATATTTATACTTGTTTTGTGAAAGGTTTATCCATACAGGTCTCTGCAGATCGCCGAAAGTCTATTTAGCTTCAACTTTGAATGGCCATGTTTATCCAATAGACAGTATGCAACATTAAGGTCTATCACTATGTTTTACACTATAACAGTGACCTCATTTCATCCGTGTTGAAACCTTGTTTATTGAAGATTTCTCCATTTAGTTTTTTGCAGAGAAGTGAAAATTATATCACAAGTTCAAAGTGACCAATTAAATAGTTCAGGAAAGAAGAAAATTGCCAACCTTTTTGTTGAAAGGAGGCAAACAATTCCACTTCCTATCCATTTCTGCAGTAATACAGGGAAACTGAAACCATTAGATGAGTTTTTGCGTCATCAAGCAGGAATGGAATCCATGCTGAACATCAATTCTCTGCAAAGTTATGAGCAAATTGGTGGCAATACGTTCAGGTACTTTACTTCTTCATCATAACTGAGTGGATCTAAAGAATGGATTGAATCAATCTCTGTTGTTGAATTTCTATATATTTGTTATTATTCATATCTAACTGTTTGTTCCACCTTTTGAAAACCTTGGTTTATTCAAACCAACATAAACATCAATATCAATATCAAAACAGATTGTTTATTATGTGGCTTGCTTTGTCAGGACATATTTTTGCTTAATTGAGAGAAGGTTCTGTCATTTTATGATGATGCTCGTTTGGATCTTGGTGGAGATGCAGGTGTATGCTACCAAAGATGGAAATTTTAGATTTTGAAGTGGCTCCTATAGTGGATCTTTATGTTTCATCTAATCAGCAGGAATGCGTGGTTGAAATGTTGTCATGCAAGGTGAGTATTATACATGTAATTTGTATTTTCTTATTTTCACTTCACTGGATGATCACAATCATGCTGTTGTATATAAGTGAATTAATGAAAAATGTTAATAATAATATTTGTATCATTGACAGTCTTTTTCTACATTGGAGAAAATCATATTCGTTGACATTATGTACACCTATTAAGTTCTCAATATCTTATGATACATTTATCCATGCCTTTTTACTGTACTTAGGCAAGAGTAGGATCTCAGTTTTTATGCAACTTCAAAACACCTTTTCCAAAAATGTAGAGAGATATGGTGACCACAAATGCTAAGAGCAGCATCTGTTGTGCTAACGTTCCACCCAATGCAAGTTCTCGCAAAAGCTTTTATTCAGAAAAAAGAGAGATACATTGACGAGATCAAAATGGCCTAACAGACTGAACAAGATACTATATCTGAAAATGTTCTCACAATATGCTGGAATATATATATATATATATATATATATATATAAATTCCTGATTTATGGTTTGATCAGTTTTCACCAGGTCCAGAACCCCCTCTACCCCTGACTCTTCATGCATTTAATATAACAGACTAAATGCATTATTATTATTATTATTATTTTAATCACATTATCATCTTGTAAGTTCATATATCCCACAACTTTTCACATATTCAGTAACATAATCTTCTATATATCCAGAGGTGGAAGTACTTCCGGAACATATCAGAATGTCGAGCATCTTGAAAATCTTGCAGTTGATATATACCACTGAAATTACTAGAATTTAAAATTTTGAGATTTTTATGTCTCAATAGAACTACCCCCCCTGTGTCT
>NW_028231035.1:0-19511 GCF_043228905.1 Azolla caroliniana | reverse complement strand
AACATCTTCTTCTTTCCCTTCTCCCTGCACGTAAACCGTCTCCTGAGTTCCTTGGGTGGGGATTGCATGGTCGAGTCTTCACTACTCGCCGGCTCTTCACTCGGCTGACCATATCGGGTCAGCCCCTCATTCTGCCCACTTAGCCGAAATGAGTTCGGACTATCTCTCAGAGCTCTGATTTCCTCACTACGCGGAGGCATCTCGGTCTCACTAGCTTCATCCTCAGAGTTCAGAATGGAGTGCATGGTGGTAGGTGGTGAAGGAAAGTACCACGAAGCCGAATTGTTGAACACGACATCTCGGCTTAGTCAGGGGGTTGTAACATTTATAACCTTTTTGTTTTGTCCAAGTAACCGACCAGGATACACTTTTCGGCTTTTGCATCTAACTTCCTTCGTTTCTTCTTCGGCATGTGTACATATGCTATACTGTTGAAAACCCTTAAGTGTGCCAAGTTCAGCACCTTCCCTAGTACGACTCATGTGGTGACACTTCTCCATTTGCAGAACTCTGATTCTGCAGGGAAACATCTGTCTTCACGACTTCGGCCCAATAAAATTTCGGTATATGCTTCTTTTCGAGCATTGCCTTGGCCCCTTCTTCGATCGTCCGATTCCTCCGCTCGGCCACGCCATTCTATTGCAGCGTGTATCTATAGGAGAATTCGAGCCGAATTCCTTCCTTTTGTAGATAACGGGAGAATTGGTCGGAGAAGTACTCCTTTCCGCCATTGGTCCTGAGACATTTGATTTTACGACCTGTCTCTCGTTCGGCAAGGATCTTCAGCTTCAGGAAATAGGAGAAGACTTCACTTTTCTTCTCTATCGTGCATGCCCAGGTATGCTGAGTGAAATCATCGATGAAAGTCACGAATTATCGGCTCCCATTGAGAGTCACATTCTGTGTCGGTTCCCATACGTCTGAATGGATTAAATCGAGCTTGTTTCGGCTCTGATTTCTTTGATTTGGGAACGGAAGTCGGTGATGCTTCCCTAATTGGTAGGCTTCCAGACTTGGCCTTTTCGGCCACTGAATTTCGGCAAGTCGAGAACAATGTTTTTCGTTTGCATCTCTCGAAGCCGTGGGAAGTTGATGTGGCCGAACTGTTTGTGCCATAGGTCGATATTGTTAATTCTTAGGGCCGGACAATGGCCTAACACAGGGTATCTCCGGAAGACACTTCACCAAAGGGGTGTTACGGCGAGATAACTTAAGACACAACGATTAATCCGACTTAATTGGCTACTTAGCAATAAGGCATTCACTTAATACACGCATAAGATATAACAATTAATACAGAACGGTAATCAATACGTGAAGATAAAACAAGAAGCTTCTATTAATATTCCGTCAAAGTTATACATTGTAACCGGGCCTTTATACAGGTCACCGGTGCTGCGTACAAAACGGTGCCAACCGGAACTTGTTCAGAACCGGTCTGGATCCGGATCGGCATACCGATTCCGGTCCGTCTGTTCACTACATAATTATAATCTACTTTACTTAATTAAAATATTTTCCGAATAACCATCCCTTTCACATTCTGGTCTCTACTCCTTTGCCGGCCGGGTAAAACATGGCACGCCCGTGGGACAGTACCTTGTACGTTGAATCCCACTATCTGGCCTTTATTCTTCGTCCAAGATATCCAGAATACTCTCCTCCAGGGTATCCAATGGTTGTTCGGAACTCTGTTGTTGTTGTTGCTGCTGTGGCTGCGGCTCCCCCGACTGTTGCTCCTGAGAGGGCGTGTGTTCGGCTCCCGATACTGGCGGTTTGGCGGTGATTCCTCCGTTAGCTGCTCCGCCGGATTTGACTCCGGTTGACTCGCCCCGGCCTTGTCTCCGTCTAGTCCTTGCTCCGGTGATGGCTCCTCATCGCTAAGGTTGACGGTCACCGCCTGCTTTGCTTCTTCTCTCCATAGCCTGGTCTGTTCATGGCTTTCAAACTGGATTTGAGCATCCATTCGATCATCATCTAGCTGTGCTACAAGTTGTCGGACCACTGCTGACTGCTCCTCCACTAGAGTTACAAAATCTTCAGCTAACTCATCTCTTATGGCGGTGAAGTTCTCCTTCGTTAGCATGTAGCAGTCGTCGCCATCCTTCTGCCGGTTTTCCGCGTCCGCCCGTAGCAACTGGAGCTCGGCTGTGTGCTTTGCCCATTTGTCCCACCATTGCGCGGAGCTCTCGTCAATCAAGTGTTGTCTACCTGGCCGGACTAGCCTCAACACAGGTGTCTATCTGACACTTCTCCAAAGGGATGGTAAGGATTGGACGCTAGGTTACACGCGTAAGATGATTACAATTAAGCACAGACGGTAAAACAATACAAAGATACAGATAAACACACAATAATTACTTTTGTATTACTTTTGTCAAGCCTTTACAAATCATCGGATCCTTTTATAGGCATCCGGCAAGGTTACAATCGGTGCGCTTAGGCAACCGGCATCCGAATCGGTCTGGATCCGGATCGGTACAACTGTACCGGATCCGTCCCTCCGAATAATAATTATACTATTATTTACTTCCTATTATCAGATCCGACTCCGCCTTCCCACTTGCCCTTGCTCTTTTGACCGGTCAACACATGGCACGCCCGTGGGAAAGTGCCTTGCACTTCGAATCCACTCCCGGCCTCATTCTTCCTCCAAAATATCGAGCACACTCTGCTCGAAGGTGTCAAGTGGTGCTTCTTCCTCCAATTCCTGTTCCTTGCCTGCCTGGTCTCCGACCTCCGGTTGGGTTGGCTGTTCCGAAAAAGTTGCTGCTCCGGCTCTGCTTGATTCTGTGGTGCCGGTGCTTCCTCTCCGCTCCGTCCGGGTTCTTCCTGTTCTCCCTCCGTTCCAGGCTCTGTTCTGTTACCAGTGTCGCTTTCTCCGGTCTCGACTGGTCGGCTCGGTGCGCCTTCTTCCTCTGCTCCGGTGTCTTCCGGTCTCAGCTCTTCTTCATCCCCGGCATCGGTCTGCACCTGCTCTTCTTGATTTCCTTGGAACGGAAGTTCTTCTTCGGGTATTCCTTGTCGGGGTTGTTCGGTGTCGGTTGGTTCAGCTTCAGCCGGTCGCTCTCCCTCACTTATAGTGATTGGCGTCGTTCTTCCCTTGGCTTCCTGTCGTAACCGGTCCTGCTCGTATTTCTCCAACTCCAACTGAGTTGCGAGCTGCCCGTCATCCAACCTCTCTACCAACCCTCGGATTTCTTTGAGATGTTCTTCCGCTAAAGCGTAGAAATCCTCCGACAATTCTTCCCGAATGGCAACGACACTTTCTTCATCCATCTTGTAGAACTTGTCACCGGTCTTCCTCCGATTCTCGGCATCAGCTCGGAGTGTCTGCAGCTCGGCTGCCTGTTGTGACCACTCCTTCCATAGCTTTTCCGTACTTTCGTTGATGCTTGCCTGAGCTCGGGTACTCCAACTTGACATGATGAGCTTGATCCGGTCAACCCCCGCCTTAGCATGCGCATAAGCTTCTTGCTTTTCCTTCCTTGCTCGTTTTATAATGTCGGCCATTATCTGAGCCTGGGCTTCGTAATCCGCTTTCTGCTTTTCATAGGTACTTTGCAGTTTGTTGATCGTGAAGGTCGATCTTTCCTTTTCTTCATTCCTGATCTTGGTCAGATCTAGCTTTTCCCGCCTTAGCGTCTCTAATTCCTTCAGTCTCTCCGTCGCTTGGGTTATTTCCGCCGACAATGCTTCCTTTTTGGCACTGACCACGTACATTGTCTTAGCCAGGTCTAATCGGGTCTCTTTGAGCTGTTCTTTCAGCTTCTCTATTTGCCGGTCGTAGTCTGCTGCCCGTTTCTTGTTGTCCGACTCGGCCTGCTTGTGATCTCGGTAGAGTTGGTCGAAGTTCTCTGTCTTCTGCTTCAGGCGTCGGTTTACCTGAGCTCTTAACCGGTCGTCCTGGTCCTTCTGTTGTCGGAGTTCCTCCTGCAGTCGTTCTATCTCCTGCTCGGCCTGTCGACGCAGCCGGTCCTTCTCCTTTTGCAGCTTCTCTTTTTCTTCTTGGAGTCGGTCATTAGTGGCTCGGCCTTTCCGGAGGCCTTCTTCCATTTTCCGTCTGTCGTCCTCCACTGCTTTCTGTTGCTCCCTTTCTTCTTCCCTTAATGCCTCCTGAGATTTTAACTCCTCTCGCAAGGTTTCTATTATTTTTTCGGTCTTAGGGCCGGTTTGCAAGGCTACCGGTTCCGGTTCCGGTTCTAGTTGCTTCCTTGTTGTCCCGACCGGCTCGGTGACAACTTGTGCTTGTTGAATTCCTTCCCTTGCCTGCAAAAACTCCCCTTGCAATTCCTGGATTTGTGTTCGGAGTGCGACCAACTCCTGGGTTGTTGTATGCGTCAGATGTTGCCTACACGTTTCTTCTTCCTCTAACTGGTCCGCTACTCCCGATAACTGCTCCGAAAGCCATCTCAGCCATTGTGGCTTTGTGCTTCCTGTGTCGGGGTAGAATTGCTCACTTCTACTCCCTAACTCAGGCTATTTTTCCGGCCTTTTCTCTGGCTCCGGCGCTTCTTCATTCCTCTTCTCTGGAATGACCGGTTCTCTGAAGTCCGGCACAACCGGTGTCGGTGCTGCTTCCCTCGGTACGGGTTCCGGTACTGCTTCCGCCCCCGCTACTGGAGGTGATCCTTGCGCCCTCTGCTGAGTTTTGTCAACTGGTGGAGCCGGTCCTCTCGCCCGTCTCTCCCGACCTTGTCTTGCTGGGAGTCTTACCAGTGGTTCGGATGAGTCTTCTATTTCAGCTTCCTCCTCCGGTGCAGCTACCAGACGAACCTTTTGTATAAAGACCTCTGGTTCCGGTTCCGTCCGTCGCAGCGTTATATTGATTGGTTTGAGCACTACCGGTTCCTGCTCGGCCGATTTTCCTTTGCCTTTTCCTGCCGGTTTTGCCGTTGTTGCCGGTTCCTGTTGCTGTCGGGATGGTCCTTCCTCCCGCTGTTCTGCTTCTTCCTGGGTCCATCCGGGGGTGTGTTTCTCCAGGATATGTCGGCGCTTTGTGACCTTTTTCGGCGTCGTCTCCTGCCGACCTCTTTTCTTTTGTTTGATGGGGAGTACCGGTGGGACTAACACCGTTAGCCATTGTGCTATCCCGGCCCATGGCTTTTTTCCTTCCACAAGGTTCTTGATGGCCTCCTTCAATCCTTCGGTTATGAAATGGAGCCAGTCCACTTGTAATCCTTCGTATGTTGCAATTAAGAACGCTGCCTGGTACCTGGCTATGGCCGGGGGACGAGAATTCACAAATCCGTATTCCATCATGGCGCGGGCCACTTCTCCGAACAGCAGGTTCTCTTCGCCCTGTGTTCGGTACGCCTTGTTGCTGATGGAATACTCACCGAAATATTCGAACAAGATTTCACTTGAAGGGTTTTCGATCGTTTGAAGTCCTCCTGCTTTTATCCTCGTGAGCGCCTGCACCACTCCTTCCGTGATTTCTGATAAATCAATCGATGCTGCCGCCTGCTCTGGTTCTGCGTGTGGTGGAGCGTCGACGATCCACAACAATCCTTCTAACCCGTTCTCCCTCATCCATTGGCGTGCCTCCTCCGACAGTGCCATTGGTTCGAATTCTTCTTCTGCTGTCTGTTGTTCGGGATCGGGATGTGTGTGTGCTGTGCGTCGGATCGCTCTTCTGTGCTTCTGCGCCTGTGTGTAGGAAAATTCGTAAAAAGTAAGTCCTTCGCAGGCCTGTGTCTTATATAGCCGCCCTTTTTCGTTTCCCGCGCATGTCTATCTCCCGCCATAATTAGTATGTCCTTTCTTGTTTGCCACGTGTGAGTAATACCTCGTATGTCGGTGCCCACGTTCCATGCTTTAAATAGGTAGTACGCGCACGTCCTCCTTTACTGCATGGCGCCTCTTTGTTGCATGGTGGCGCTCCCACCTCTTGTGATCTCTCCATCATTACTCTAATTTTATTTATTTATTTATTTTTTTCCGTTTGTTTGGACCATGTCATTTTCTGGTCCCCCCCGATTTGTTCGGGTCGGTTCACGCTGATACCGGATCCTTCTGTCGGTTTTCCGGGATAGTCTTTGTCAGTATCGGTGTCGGTTCTTCCTCGGTCCGGATATCTGCAGCAGCGTCTGTCGGTGTCGGTTCCTCATCGTGCCGGATTTCTGGGTTTTTCTTGAACGGGTTGGCTGGCATATTTCCCTTATACGGCTTTAGCCGAAACCCATTTGCCCACTTACCGATGACTTCTCCAGACAACGTGCCGAGCTGATACGACCCATTGTACTCCTTGGTGATCCAGAACGGTCCGGTCCACCGAAACCGCAACTTTCCCGGCATGTTCCCCATCCGTGTCTAGAACAGTAGCACCGGTTTCCCGACTTCGAACTCTTTTTCGTTGCCACGCCGGTGTCGGTCCACGAAAGCTTTTCTCCTCCTTTGCTCCAGTTCGAGTTGTAGTAAGCTGGCTATTCGGTTTTCTTCTAATTCCCACAACGTCGCCAGCCGGATTCGTTCGGACTCCTTCTCACTTAAGCGCTCCTTTACCTAGATCCGTAAGCTGGGGATCTGGAACTCTACCGGCATGACCGCTTCCAAACCGAATGCTAGTCGGAACGGGGTTGTCCGGATGCTGGTTTTGTACATTGTTCGGTACGCCCATAGCGCGCTCTACAATTTCGTATCCCAGTCGGTCCGGTTCTCGTTGACGATTTTTCGTAGGATGTTCTACAGAGTTTTGTTCGTCGATTCCGCTAGTCCATTGGCTTGAGGGTAGTAGGGAGTACTCCTTTTATGTACCACCGCGTAAAATGACGTCAGGCTTTCTACTACCTGCCCGAGAAAGTGTCCTCCTTGGTCACTTATAAGCTCGATCGGGCATCCATACCGGCACCATATGCACTCGTACAAGAACTTTGCCATGGACGCGGCCGTGTTGTCCCGTAAGGCCTTCGCTTCTACCCATTTGGTGCAATAGTCGGTCGCCACTATGACATACCGATTTCCGGTTCGCATTGCCGGTGGCTTGAAGGGACCGACAAAGTCCAAACCCCACTTTTGAAACGGTTCCAATGGCAAGACCGGGTGGTGTGGCATCCGGGCCTGCTCCGTGGGTTGGCCCAGTCGTTGACACAAATCGCATTCTCTGCTATACTTCACGGCATCTTTTAGGGTGGTGGGCCACCACAGTCCGCTCTGCCATATTTTCCGAGCGGTTGCGTCGCCGGCATAATGCCCGCCGGCAATTCCACAGTGGGCTTCCCTAAGGATTAGTTCCTTCTCATCGCTCCGCACTGCTCGTCTCCAGATGCCATCTGCCCCCTTGTGATAGAGGGTGTCTCCAACCAAGCAGAAATGTCTGCTTCTTACTGCTACCCTTTTCCTTTCATCACGGTCCATGTTCTTCGGGGGTACTCCGGTGCTCAGGAACTGATGCATCTCAGTTAGCCACGTGTCTTCATCGGCTACCGTTGCATCCGTTGCCGGTTTCGTCGTGATCCGGAACAACTCGGCGTCGGGGAACTCATCTTGGACGCCGTCCCCTGCTTCTCCGGATTCAAGTCTGCTTAGGTAGTCCGCTACCGCATGCTGCGCCCCGGGTCGGTGGAAAATGTTGAATTCAAATTCCTGTAACAGCAGTGTCCATCGTGCAATTTTTCCCGTTAGGGATGCCTTCGAGACCAGGTAGAGTAGTGCAGAATGGTCGACATGGAAGGAAAACTTCCTTCCGAGCAGATAGTGCCTGTACTTTGTGACACTATACACCATTCCTAATGCCTCGCGTTCCGTCGTAGAGTAGTTCCGTTCGGCTTTTGAGAGTTTCCGGCTTGCGTAGTACACCGGTCGGTACCATTTCGGCTCCGTGAGTTGCATCAGAATGCTGCCGATTGCTACGTCCGACGCGTCGACGAACACATGAAAGCTTTTACTCCAATCCGGCGGTTGCACCACCGGAGCTTGTGACAGCATAACCTTCAACGCTTGGTAGGCTTCCTCCGTCTCCGCCGATAGGAAGGGTACCCTGTGTACGGCGGTATGCAATGGTGTAGCGAAGTTTGCGAGGTGCCGTATCATCCGGCTATGCCACCTTATTTGGCCCAGGAACCGGCTTAAAGCCTTTGCGTTATTTGGTGTTCGTGCCTCGAGAATCGCCTTTACTTTATCCGGATCTACCGCGATTCCTTCCTTACTCACCACGTGCCCTAGTAAGTTGCCGCTTGCCACTCCAAAGACGCACTTGGCCGGGTTCAGACTCAACCGGTACTCGCGACACTTCTCCAAGCACAGCCGGAGGTGATCGAGATGCTCTCCGTGCCGGCTGTAGACCGCGAAATCGTCAAGGAAGACCTGCATAAAACCGGGGATATATTCCCCGAAAATTTCCATTATTATCCATTGAAAGGTCGTTGGGGCCGTCTTTAGTCCGAACATCATCATGACCGCGACGAACACTCCCCATTTCGTAACGAATGTTGTCTTCTCCTGGTCGGCCGGGCTTATTCGTATTTGGTTGTAGCCGCTAAATCCATCCAGGAAGCTGTAAACTTCGTGGCCAGTTACCGCATCTAACACCCCGTCCGTAAATGGTAGTGGAAACGCATCGGTCACTGTTGCGGCATTTAGTTTGTGGTAGTCCACGCATACCTGGATTTTGCCGTTCTTTTTCGGGACCACCACTATCGGACTTAGCCAGGTTGCCTGCTTGACCGGTCGGATAAATCCGACCCGGAGGAGCTTATCAATCTCCTCCTTCACCTTCGCCGCATAATTCGGATTCATCCGGTACCTCCGTTGAGCGATCGGTTTCACGTTCGTACTTAGGTGAATTTGGTGCTGATAGAGCTGGGGGTCCAGCCCTCGCATGTCTTCGTATGACCACG
Organism: Azolla caroliniana; assembly: GCF_043228905.1. NCBI lineage: Eukaryota > Viridiplantae > Streptophyta > Polypodiopsida > Salviniales > Salviniaceae > Azolla > Azolla caroliniana. The sequence goes on along the minus strand of NW_028231035.1, from coordinate 10,674 downwards.
CGAACACATCCTTGAAGTCTGTTAATAATGCTACCATTGCCTTCTTTTCTTCCTTCGGCAATTCCTTTGCGACATTTACCGGTCGGGGCTTGTCTGTTGTGCCGAGGTCCACCTCCTCTAGTTGGGATGCTTTTACCCTCTGGGATATCGTCATTTCCCTCTCTAGGGATTCCTGCACTTGTCGTAGTTCCTGGATCGCCGCTTGGTCCGGTTCGTCCGGTGTGGTGATGTACGGTTCTACTGCCGCCGTGATATCCACCTCAAATAGTGGGACGATTCGTGGGTGTTCCTTGAGGTACCGATCGACTTCCTCGTCCGGTAATCCCTCCAACATGTTGATGCTTTCCGCATACAATGGAGTTGCTTCCTTACTGGTGATCACCCGTGGTTGCGCCGTTACTCGTACCTTTGTTTTCCCTTGCCGGAATGTGATCATGTTCTTTTGCCAGTTCTGCTTGATATGCGCCGTTCGCAGCCATGGTCGTCCTAGCAGTAGGGGGTACGCGCCTTGTACATTCAGCTGCAGCACCACGGCTGATATCCGGAATACGTGGCCTCCGATTGTTACTTCCAAATCCAGGATAAGCCCGGTCGGTTGGACTGAGCTGGTGTCCGCCATGCGTAACCAAAAGGGGCATGGTTCCCATTCTCGGATGCCCAGGTTGTCGCATGTCTGTCGGCTGATGACATTTACCCCGGAGCCTCCGTCAATAATCGTTCCAGCAATTTCCTTTCCTTTCACGATTGCCGTGATCGCCGGGCTACTTGTATCGACCACAACTGGTCCTTCCTCCGGGTTGGAGAAGAATGCCGGTGCTGGCGTCGGCTTCGGTTTGCTCACGGATGCCTGTAAGTCTGCCGTAAACCGTGGCACCAACTGTAGTAGCCGTGCTAATGGCAACACGATTTGACAGTCCTGTAGCGCTTGCCATGTCGGGTTTTCTCCTGGCTGTATGATTTCTTCGTCTTTTGGCATATTGTGGTCTCTTACTTCTGCCGCATTCTGTTCATTGGCCTCCTTTATCCATTGCGCCGCTTGTTTTCTAATTGCCTCTTGGGCTTCCCACTCGGCGGTCTTTCCCTTTGACCGGGTTGTGACCTGCTGTACTTCTGTTATTTCGGCTGTAACCATGTTGACTGCCGGCTGCTTGTCATTGGTTTTGCTTGGGCATTGGTTACTATAATGGCCCTCCTTACGACAGTAATAACAGTACAACTTGTGACTGTTGCTCGTTTCTCCTTTGTCCCCGGTTTGGAGGGTGGGTATACTTCGGCGGTCGTCTTCGGTTTTTCGGTTATCCGGTACCGATACCGGGTTGTCATTCCTTGCTGCCTCCCGACGTTCCTCTCTTCGGAAAAATCCACGCTTCTGATTCTGTCGGAAATTTCGGTTCCCTTGTCGCCTCTCTTCTCTGCGTCGTTCGTATTCCGGGGATTCGTCTCGGTTGTACCGGTCCCGGGGGTAGCTATCTCTACGTTTCTCCTCTCGGTCATAGTTATCGCGTCTTCTATCAGCGTATCTGTTACCGCGTTCGCGTTGGTAGCGGTCGTCTCTTCGGAATCGATCCTCATCCGGGTTCTGATTGCGCGGTTCTATGTGTCGAACCGGTGCTGCCTGCCGATTTAACAGGTTATATTCGCATCGGTCCGTTGTATGGGCTCGAGAGTTGCAGATCATACATTGTGTCCGCAGGGTGCAGTCTACCGTTGAGTGGCCCGAATTTAGGCATGTTGTGCATTGTAAGGCCTGTCGGAACCTCAGGTCTTCCTCCTTCGGGAGTGCCCGGTGTAACATCCCCATTGACAAGAAGGAGCTAGTCTTGTCCATTTCTAAGACCCGATCAATAACTTGGTCCATTGTGCTGGTGCGGAAATCAAGGACTCCGCACATTGTTCGAAGTGGCTCTTTCAGCACGGCCAAAAAGACTGCTTTGGCTTCGTCTTCGGATGGTGCTCTCGTCAGTTGGTTGTGCAGGGTCTGAAACCGAATGATGAATTGTGGCACAGTCTCGTTCTCTTCCTGCCGGGTGGTGTAGAACTGCCCGACCAATTCCCTTTGCTCAACTTATTTGTGAAAAAGCCTAAGGAATTTGGCCTTCAAGGCATCGAATGTGGCAAAGCTGCCCGGTAAGTGCTTTGCGTGCCATCGGGCCGCAGGTCCTTCTAAGGTCATGCCGAATTCGGTGACCTTGGATCGTTCGGCTTCGGGCTCCGTTAGTCTTTGGGAGACATGGTTGGCTTCCCATGTTTGGAGGAATGCGTACACGTGTGCCTCCCGCGTCGGGCTCATCCCGGTACTTTGGGTATGGGTACGACATCGTGTCTTCCAACTGACTCTCCTGCTTTCTCCGCTCTCTGTCCGCTGTTGGCGTTGGTGTGAGAACCTTTGGTTCCTCCGCGGTTGGTGCCGGTATCCGCTCCTTCAGTTCCTCCGCGGGTGTTGCCGGTGTCCGGTCCTTTGGTTCCTCCGCGGGTGTTGTCAGTATCCGCTCCTTCGGTTCCTTCGCCGGTGTTGTCGGTATCCGGTCAGCCTCCCTCGGCGATTTCCGGTCACCGAACTCCAAGGTTATTTCTTCCTCTGGCTCCGGTGTTACTGAGTCTTCCGACCCTTCTTCCCCCGGGTCGTTTGGTGTGTTGTGGTTGCTTTTATACCGGGACGCAACGCTTCCGTCGCTTTTCGACTCCGCCTCAAGTGTCGCGAATGCTTCCGAGTCCCCGTCGCCACTGGCGAGCGTCTGTAGTATCGTTTCCGCCTCTTGCAGGCTTGTTATGCTACTGCCTTCATCGGGGACTTGCAGAACCCGGAACTGCAGTGCCTCTTCTACAACTCTCCGAAGAGTTCTGGAGAATGACCGATCCCGCCGGATCTCGTCGACGGCTTGCTGCAGGGCTTCCCGTCGTTGCTCTCGTTCGGTGTATCGTCTCCCTCATTCGGTGATGTGGTCGTCGTTTGGTCTAGACATCCATCCCCGGTTGTCCTCTGCACTTTGCAGGAATCGTGGTCGCCAAAATAGTGTTGTCTGCCTGGCCGGACTAGCCTCAACACAGGTGTCTATCCGACACTTCTCCAAAGGGGTGGTAAGGATTGGACGCTAGGTTACACGCGTAAGATGATTAAAATTAAGCACAGACGGTAAAACAATACAAAGATACAGATAAACACGCAATAATTACTTTTGTATTACTTCCGTCAAGCCTTTACAAATCATCGGATCCTTTTATAGGCATCCGGCAAGGTTACAATTGGTGCGCTTAGGCAACCGGCATCCGAATCGGTCCGGATCCGGATCGGTACAACTGTACCGGATCCGTCCCTCTGAATAATAATTATACTATTATTTACTTCCTATTATCCGATCCGACTCCGCCTTCCCACTTGCCCTTGCTCTTCTAACCGGTCAACATCAAGCGTTTGGTCTTGTTTCTCTATGCCTGGACAATGAACTGGATCCGCTCCAATCCCATCTTCGATTTATCCTCCGCGGCTTGCCATTCGTCCTTCAACTGCTTGATTAGTGCCACCGTATCGATCTCCTGCTCCCAGTAATGTGACAATTGGGTTTGATCGGTGTTCTGTAGCCTTTGCAATACCATTGTCGCTCTTTCCTTCTCTTCATAATGCTGATTATGCAGCTCCATCCGTTCTTGCGCAGCTTCCTCTAGCAACGTGGTTCTTTTAGCCCGTTCCTCCGCCAGCGCCGTCTCAACTTGATGCACCTCCTGCCAGTGCTCTGCCATCTTCTCCTGCTGTTTCTTGTGCTCCGTATCCAGGTGCTTGTAGTCCCGGTGCAGGTGCTCAAAATCATCGGTCTTCTAGTTCAGCTTTTGGTTGAGTTGCCGGCGGAGTTCTTCTTTCAGCCTTTCGATATCTGTTTCCGCCATCCGTCGCAGCTTCTCCTTTTCTTGCAGCACCTTCTCTTTCTCCTCCTTTAACCGGTCATAGGCCTGATGTCCTTTCCGCAGATTCTCTTCTGCCTGGCGGATGTTCTCAGTAGTCTTTCGTTGCTCTTCTTCTGCCGCTTTCTTCAAGTCCTGCTCTCGGGTGCGTAATGCTTCTTGTGCGGCCAGTTCATCTCTCAATTTAGCAAGCTCTTTTGCTTGCGCCGCCACTATCGCCGGGACTGGTTCTGTCTCCGGGGTCTTATTGCTATGTTCAGGTGCCGATGCTTCTTTATTCTGTACATCTATCGGAGTCACCGGTGCTTGGAGCTATGGTCCGGTTAAGGCCATTTTGGCCAATTCTTATGTGGTCAGGTCCAAGTCTTGTTCTAGGCTCCAGATCCTTGACTGGGCTGTCTCTAGTTCTCCGGTTGTGATGAGCAACCGGTCCATCTGCGCTATCTCTTCTGCCTCTATGTAGTGTACCACTTTGGCAATCTGTTCTCCAATCCACTTGGCTGCTGGTGCCCTATTGTTGCGTTTGCCTGGAGGGTTGGCTGTTGGTGTCGTTAGCTAGTGGTCGGTTTTATCCAGTTGCGTCGAGCTGCAACTCTGGCTCTTGTTGGTGACCACTTTCTGGTTGCGGTTCGGTTGGCCGCTCCGCCTCTGAATGCTCTTGGCTTGCCGGTGGGGTAGGCAACTGTACTTCTGGCGCTTGCATTTCAGGTCTTGCCATATCCTGACCCGCCGGTAGAGGTTGGTGTGTAGGGAGCTCTGTGACTGGTTCTGTCCGAACCGGTTCCGGTTCCATCCTTGGTGCGAGCTACTCAATGCGGGGTACAAGTGTTCCATCCTTCTTTGGGTCCGAACTCTCCCTAGCATGTTCGGAGGTGCTCTAACGGTTCCTCCTCCGCTTCCTCCTCCCGAGTCCCGATGATGATTTTTGTTGCTAAGGGGTCCGACGCTTGTTGGACCGGTCGGCTAAGCCTGATCTTGATTGGCCGTACCGGTGGCTCCTCCTGTGTTTCCGCCTGCCGCTTCCTATTGGCGCGCTCCTTCGCCGCCTGGTCCGTGTTGGCCGCCTTCCCTTTGGTTGCCTTAGAAGCCAATAGCTGCTGCCGTTTCGAGGCCGTTTTCGGGGTGCCTTTAGTTGTTCTTCCCCGCTTCGTGGTCTTGACGGGTTCGATAGGTGGCGCCAATAGGGTGAGCCATTGTGCCACTGTCGTCCATATCTTCCGACCTTCCTTGCCTCTGACAGAGTCGATTGCCGCGCAGAGGCCATCCGCAATCAGTACCGCCCAGTCCACCTTCACGCCTTCATATGTGGCTATGATTAAGCCGGCCCGGTTCTAGGGCATGCACGGGGGTCGAGGGTGTACATATCCAAATTCATGGAGCACACGGGCATTCTCTCGAAAGAGTGGATCTTCGCCGCCCTGTGTCGGTAGGCCTTGCTTGCTAGATAGTATTCCCCAAAATATTTTCGGATCTGCTCCGGGGTAGGGTTGTCGATGGTGAAGATGCCCCCCTCCGGAAGGCCAATCAACGCATGGATGGCCTCCTCCGTGATTAGCTCCGTGTCGATCTCTTTGAATATCTTCTCTGACTCCCAGTGCGGTGGCGCCTCCATGATTGTGAGGAAACCTTCTAACCCGTGTTGGCTTAGCCACTTCTTGGCTTCTTCAGAGAGTGCTTGGCAGTCCATGGATTCGTCGAGGTCGGTGAGCACTGGTGAGGGTTGTGTGTGAAGAGGCTCTGTGTGTGTGGGCTCGCGTCTGCTGATCTTCAATCGCCTGTCTGCATTTGTGCTCCTCTGTTTGCGAAATGTGAGGGTTTGTATGTGGCGGGGGTCTTCTTGTTGCATGTTGGCGCTTGTTTTTTTCTTACCCGCGCGTGTGCACGTCGTGTACTAAAATAGAATGTCGTGCCATGTGGCGGTGGTTTAATACCCTATTAATAGCCCACTACATACCTTTTCAAAGTGCCTGTTCACTCCTTGTTTTTGCATGTGTCCGTTCACCCCTCACCCTTGCATGATTTACTTTGATTTGATTAGATACGATTTTATTATTATTATTATTATTATTTATAAAAATGGTTTAGCTAATTCGCAACCGATCCCACTGGACCCCTATCCATATTGTGGTCCTTGCCGGCCGTGGACCACTTGTCGTCGCTTCCGACTTACCGGTGTTCGGTTCTGTGTCGCCCTTCACTTGTTCAAATGGGTTTCTTGGCATGGGTCCATTGTATGATTTGAGTCGGAACCCATTGACCCATTTACCTAGAACCTCGCCGGCGAGTGTCCCTAATTGGTAGGAACCGTTGAACTCATGCGTAATCCAGTATGGTCCGGTCCACCGAAACCGTAGCTTTCCCGGCATCTTAACCATCCGGGTTTGGAACACGAGTACCGGCTTACCGATTCCGAACATCTTTTCGTTCCCTTTTCGGTAACGATCCATGAACGCTGTCCTTTGCCACTGCTCTAGTTCTAGGTGCATGATGTTGGCTAGCCGGTGTTCTTCCAATTTCGCACAATGCATTTAACCGGATAGCTTCCAATTCCTTCTCATTTAGGTGTTCCCGAATCTATATTCGTAAACTCGGTACCTGGAACTCTACCGACATCACTGCTTCCAATCCGAATGCTAGGCGAAACGGTGTTGTGCGGATACTTGTCTTATATGCCGTTCGGTAGGCCCAGAGTGCACTGTGCAGCTTTGTATCCCAATCTGTCCGGTTCTCATTGACGATTTTTTGTAGAATATTCTGTAGTGTTTTATTTGTTGACTCTGCTAATCCGTTGGCTTGCGGATAATAGGGAGTGCTTCGTTTGTGCACCACCGCATAAAATGTCGTCAAACTTTCCACTACTTGCCCTAAGAAGTGCCCACCTTGGTCACTTATGAGCTCAATCGGACATCCATACTGGCACCAGATGCATTCATATAAAATTTTTGATGTGGATGCCGTGGTGTTGTCGCGTAGTGCTTTCGCTTCCATCCATTTCGTGTAGTAATCCGTAGCGATGATCACGTATCGGTTGCCAGTTCTCATTACCGGTGGTTTGAATGGACCGACAAAATCTAGCCCCCATTTCTGAAATGGTTCTAACAGTAGCATGGGTTGGTGAGGCATTCTAGCTTGTTCGGTTGGTTGGCCCATTCATTGACATAGGTCGCATTCTTTAGCGTACCGGACTGCATCCTTCAATGTTGTCGGCCAACATAGTCCACTCTGCCATATTTTCCTTGCCGTAGCGTCTCCGGCATAATGTCCTCCAGCCACGCCGCAATGTGCTTCGCGCAATATTATGTCCTTTTCGTCGTTGCGCACTGCACACCGCCATATGCCATTGGCGCCTTTGTGGTACAATGTGTCTTGTAATATACAGAAGTGTCGGCTTTGAATTGCTAAGCGTGTCCTCTCGTCTCTGTTCATCTCCTCCGGAGGTAAGCCGGTGCTCAGAAATTGGTGCATGTTGGTAAGCCACTTGTCTTCCTCTGCGACCGTACTATCCGATGATGTTTCAGTTGTTACTCTGAACAGTGCTGCATCCGCAAAGTCGTCTGGGACTCCGTCACCGGTTTCGCCGGAATCCAACCGGCTTAAATAATCTGCGACCGCATGTTGTATGCCGGGTCAGCGGAATATCTCGAACTCGAATTCTTGCAATAGTAACGTCCACCGGGCCAACTTACTGGTGAGTGATACTTTTGACACCAAATAGAGGAGCACGGAATGATCTACGTGAAAGGAAAATTTCCTTCCCAATAGATAGTGTCTAAACTTGGTGACACTGTAGATCATACCCAAGGCCTCCCTTTCCGTTCTAGAATAATTCCGTTCCGCTTGGTGTTACCCGGCCGAGAAGAAGGCTTAAGGATGTCCACACCAGAGTGTGAAAGGAATAGTTTATTCGGGAACTGTTGTAATTATTTTATTAATATGGATGGGCAGACCGGAATCGGTATGCCGATCCGGATTCGGACCGATTCCGAATAGGTGCTGGTTGGCACCGTTTTGTACTTCGCATTGGAGACCTATATAAAGGCCCGGTTACAATGTAATTGATAGCGGATAATTAATAGAACTTATTGCCTTAACCTTTCAATATTGATTACTGTTCTGTACTCATTGTTATATCTTACACGTGTAATGACGTATTACTAAGTAACCAATTAAGGTCTAATTAAGCGTTGTGTTGTAAGTCATCTTGCCGTAACACCCTTTGGTGAAGTGTCTTAAGTGGACACCCTGTGTTAGGCTGTTGTCCGGCCCTAGGATTAACACAGTTTTTGGCGACCACGATTCCTGCACAATCGCAGTGAACAGTGGCGGGAATGGATGACTAGGCCAACAGACGACCTGGTTACGGAGAGAGCACGAAGACTTGTTGAACGATGAAGGCGGAGAGAGGCTTTCCAGCAAGCGGCGGAAGAAATCCGATCGGATCGATCATTTTCCAAAGTGATCCGGAAAGTGGCGGAGGAGTCGCTCCGTTTGCAACAAAACGCTTACCCGGACGAAGGAAGCACCTTAAGCAGCCTCTGGGAAGCGGAATCCCTTCTCCAGGACTTGGCAGGAAGAGACGGCGACTCTGAAGCATTTTCGGCACTGGAATCAGATTCGGAAGGGGGTTACAGCGCGCACACGAACTATCGCAGCAGCAACGACACCCCAGGAGGACCGGAGGACGAGGATGACAGGAGCTGCACGCTCCCTATACGCAACGCTCGGCCACAACCAAGCTTAGAATCATACACAGAAAACGGGAAATAGATGTTCGACACAGAAAAGAGAAGAGTACACAGGATGTTTATGTGGAAAAACCCAAACTAGGGAAAAAACCACGACAACCCACAGGCTGCAAACTATCACTATGTTAGAATGTACAACAGTGAGTTCATGGAGGCAATGACCTCTTGCTCACGATCTTCGCCACAGGCGGCGGTTACAATCAGAGGCAACGACCTCTTCCTCTCTCTCTCACTCTTTGTACACTGTTACGCACTCTGGTCTCGTGTAGACAAGAATAACAACAGCAGCTAAAAGTTTGCCCTAAGTCATATTTATACTAATATGACTTTTCGGCTATTTACAAATATAGCCATGATGGACTCTCAGAAACATATTTACGAATATGTCTCTTCATCCGGTTCTCACCGGGTTTGCACCATCCGGCTCTTCGTAGCCAAGAACTCCTCATCCGGTTCTCACCGGGTCTGCACCATCCAGCTCTCCGTAGCCGAGTACTCCTCATCCAGTTCTCACCGGGTATGTACCATCCGGCTCTCCGTAGCCGGGTACTCCTCATCCGGTCTTCACCGGGTCTGTACCATCCGGCTCTCCGTAACCGGGTACTCCTCATCCGGTCTTCACCGGGTCTGTACCATCCGGCTCTCCGTAGCCGGGTACTCCTCATCCGGTTTCGGCCTCGGCCTAGTTTGTTCATCGGCACTGTTCTTCTCCCTTCCCATCCGGAGGGACCTGTCTCCCAACAAACTCCCCCTTCACTCCGGCATGGGGTGTCTTACCAGTCCGATTCTCTTTCGGCATGCATCCAGCTTGTCGGGTATCAACACATTGGTCAGCATATCTGACCCGTTCTCGGCCGTGTGGATCTTCGTCAGTGCGAACTCCTGGTCATCTACTCTTTCCTGGATCCAGTGATATCTTCGCTGGATATGCTTTGTCCGGGAATGGTAGGCCGCATTCTTAGCAAGATGGATGGCACTTTGACTATCGCAATAGAGCCGGTATTCATCTTGCCGGATACCGAGCTCTCCGATGAAGTCCTTCATCCATAATATTTCCTTGCTGGCTTCCACAGCCGCCATGTACTCCGCCTCCGTGGTTGACAATGCAACCGTCTTTTGCAGCCTCGACTGCCACGAGACAACTCCCCCTGCATATGTCATTACATACCCGGATGTAGACCGGCTGGTATCCACATCAGCCGACATGTCCGAATTGGTGAAACCATCAAGTTGAGGTTTTCCAGAACCGAATCGGAGACACATATTTGAAGTACCCTTCAAATAACGGAGTATCCATTTGAACGCGTTCTAGTGCTCCTTGCCGGGATTGCTCATAAACCAGCTCACCACTCCGACTGCGTATCCTATATCCGGTCGAGTACACAACATTGCGTACATCAAGCTCCCGACGGTAGAGGCATATGGAATCTTCATCATATTCGCCTTCTTTGCTTTCGTCTTCGGGCTTTGCTTAGCGGATAGCCTGCAGTTTGCCGGAAGTGTCGATCCGACCGGTTTCACACCTGACATGTTGAATCGCTGAAGCACCTTTGTCACGTACTTCTCCTGTGACAGCCACAATTGCTTCATTGACCGGTTCTGAATAATATGCATCCCTAGAATCTGTCTTGCCGGACCCAAGTCTTTCATTGAGAAGGTCCGGTTGAGAGCCTTCTTCAGCATCCGTATTTTGGCTTGGTCCCGTCCGACGATCAACATGTCATCCACGTACAGAAGGAGTATCAGGAAGTCGCCTCCTTCGAACTTCTTCACAAACACGAAGTGATCGGCCTGCGTCTTGTGGTACCCTTGATCAGTCATGAAGAAATCGAACTTCCGGTACCATTGTCGGGGAGCTTGCTTCAACCCGTAGAGGCTCTTCTTGAACCGGCAAACCAGGTGCTCCTTCCCTTTCTCCACGAATCCTTCCGGTTGCTGCATGTAGATCTCCTCTTCAAGGTCGCTGTGAAGGAATGTTGTCTTCACGTCTAGCTGCTCTACCTCGAGGTCCATGCTTGCCGCTATACTCAGC
>NW_028231034.1:0-19521 GCF_043228905.1 Azolla caroliniana | reverse complement strand
AAGGGGAAGTCATAATGGTGCTACAAGTCGACAAAGTAGGTCAACAAATGGTTGGTATTTGTTGGGAAATCGGTCTCTCCGGATGGGATCCGGTGATGAATAAAAAGGACTCGGTGAGAACTGGAAGAAATCCGGAAACAAGAGGGAACCCGGTGAGAACCGGAAAAGAAGACATATCTGTAAATATGTTTTGAGCAAGCCTATTGAGGCTATATTTGTATATAGCCCTAAGTTCATATAAGTATAAATATGACTTAGGGCAATCACTTTAAAAGGTGTAGTGTGTGTAGTGGTCATATTGTTGTAACTGTTGTATAGAGAGAGCGACACAGAGAGAGAGTGCGAGATACAAAGAGATACTCTGTTGAAACCGCCGGTTGGTGAAGATACAGAGCTTGAGGTCGTTGCCTCCGAGGCTCTAATTGTACCTCTCCACTATAGTGATAGTTGGAGTTCGTGGGCTCCCGTGGTTTTTCCCTATTTGGGTTTGCCATGTAAACATTTCTGTGTTCTTCATTCTCATAGAAGTGATTCAAGACTCGGTTTTGGCCGAGAAATATTCCGCGCTAATACTCTACAATTGGTATCAGAGCGAAAAACACAGGAAATGGAAGAATCGTTTGGCGGCATGTTCAAGCTCACCAGCTCCAACTACTCAGTGTGGAAGTCGAAGATGAGGGATATGCTGGTGGTCAAAGATTTTTGGTTGTCGGTTCAGTTCGGGGACAAGAGATTGGATAAGATCGATGCCGCGACATGGAAGGTGATGTACATGAAGACGACGGCGTATATTCGGTGCTTCATCGACATGAGTATGTACAACAATTTCAATGAAGAGAGCAAGGCTCATGAACTCTGGGAGAAGATCGGCATCATGTTCTAGAACAAGAATGTTGTCAATCCGGTTTTGGTATTCTGGAAGTTAGTGAGGCTCCAGTACCAGGATGGCTCCAGTGTGGCGGAGCACATGAATGCCTTCCAGGGGCTGATACATCAAGCAACCTCGTTGGAAGTACCTCTCGCCGATGAGGTACTCGCATTGCTCTTGCTCGCTTCCCTCCCGGATAGCTGGGAGACGTTAGTTTTCATGCTAGGCAACGCCGGGCCAGAAGGAAAACAGTTGTCCCTAGAAAGGGTAAAATCAAGCTTGCTAGATGAAGAAGCTCGACGAAAGGACCGGGAGTCTGGAACCGATCCGAAGGCCTTGGTCACGGAAGATGACCACAACCGGGGAAGAGGCCGGTATCGGAGTCCCCAACACCGGGACAAATCGGGGACAAGGTCGAAGTCAAGGGGGAGGCCCACATGCTTCTATTGCGGGAAGCCGGGACACTTCTAGAAGAACTGTCGACATTTCCGAAAAGAAAAAGAAACCGGCACCACCGATTCGAAGAAAAGTTTGGACCGAAATAGTTCAGACCAGAGATGCCCAGATCGGAAAGGAACGTCGGAGATCGCAACAAGTGAAGAAGAACTGATGCTCATCACCAAAGAGAATGAGTTAAACCTTGTCGGCGATGAGACAACGTGGATTGTCGATTCCGGAGCATCGTTCCACCTGACACCGGACCGGAGATGCTTCTCATCCTACACAACTAGTGATCATGGTTGTGTCCGGATGGGGAATGAAGCGACATGCCGAATTATCAGCATAGTGTCAAGACTGAGAGAGAGAAAGAGAGAGAAAGAGAGATAGAGAGATAATTGAACGAGAATTATTATATTGAAGTGTAAAATGGATTACAAAGAGTAGGCTACAAAATGGCGTTGAACCAATTTAGGTTTGGGATGGGTGGTAGATCCCTATTTATAAGTAATAGAGAACACTCTAGAATATTCTAGGTTATCCTAGAATGTAGAGTAATCTAGAAGATCTCTAGAGTATTCTAGAAGGTTCTAGTGATATAGAACACTCTAGAATATTCTAGGTCATTCTAGAATGTAGAGTAATATAGAATATTCCTATGATATTAGATTTCCTATTCTAAAACCTATACATATAAGAATATTAATACAATGGCTAAGGATTTGACATGTGTACAACAAGGTTGTGGGTTCAAATCCTTTCGAGTCATAATGTGAGTGTCATGATCCTTTCGATGCATGATGTGAGTGTTATCATGACACTATCCCCTTTCTTCGACGACACGGATCGTAGGGTTTGTATTAGGACCTGGTTTATAAGGATATTGGCGATGAAATGCATTGACGAGTTCTGCAGCATTGGAAAGATTTGCGACAGGTTCCCAAGTTCGATCATTGGGGGTATAGCCTAGCCAATCGACTAGCTAATATAGCTTGTTGTGCACGATTTTAGAATCGAGAATGGCAGCAACTTGAAATTCAGGCCCGTCCAAGAACTCGACAGGTGGGGGGGGTGTCATAAGACGGCCCGGAATTGAACTTGTAGTATAAGGTTCCAAAAGGGATACATGAAACACCGGATGAAGATGCATGTGTAGAGGGAGGTCAAGACAAAATGCATCACTTATCTTACCAATGATCATGTAAGGGCCAAAACGTTGGTAATCCAATTTACTACAAGGTCGAGTGGTCTTGATGTTGTGTTGGAGAAGCCATACATGATCCCCAATGCGGAACTTTTTTTAGGAGTCTAGAAGATGACGATCAGCAAGCCTCTTGTGTGTAAATTGAGCATCGTGCAAATTGTGGAGAATGTTAGCTTGAATTTCTTGGAGGCGACTAAGACGATCCTTGGCAGCAAGGTTGGTAGGAACGTCTGGATGCACATTCATCGTCCACCGAGGATGATAGCCCGTATTTGCGAAAAATGGGGAATATCCTGTAGAAGAATGGGTTGAGTTGTTGTAAGCGAATTTCGCCAAGTGCAAAAAATCAACCCAATCATCTTGTTGATAATTGATGAAACAACGAATATATTGTTCTGATGTCTAGTTGGTACGCTCAGTTTGGCCATTTGTTTCGGGATGCTAGCCCAAAGAAAGCTTAACTGAAATGTGGAGAAGTTTGAACATGTGTTTCCAAAACTTTGAGATGAATTGTGGACCACGATCACTAATTATATCATCCGGCAAACCATGATGCTTAAATACCTCCCACATAACAAGATCAACCGCCTCTTGACTAGTAATCGACTTTGTACATGGAAAGAAATGTGCCATTTTGGTAAATAGATTAACCATTGTGAGAATTGCATCAAAACCTTTTGAATTTGGGATATCAGTAATGAAGTCCAAGGATATAGACTTCCAAGGAGTTTCCGGAATGGGAAGTGGTTGTAGTAAGCCATAGGATCGGTGACGAGAACTCTTTGATCAACAACATATATCATAGCTCCGAACATACTCCTCAACAAAATGACGAAGGTGAGGCCACCAATAGCGTCGAGAAATTAATTCTAGAGTCTTGCGAACTCCAAAATGACCAGCCATTGGTGAGTGATGGCCATGTTGTAAAACTTGTAGCCATGGGGGACCATCAGGAACATACAATAGATTTTGTCGAAATAGAAAACCACCATGCCAATAGAACTGACAATAGTCATTACGAGGATTGTTCGACCGTGAGCAAGAAGCACGATCCGGGCTGATATGATCCAAAACATCCTTGGCGAAATCATCAGTGGCCATATGATCTCGAATGGAATCAAGAAGAGTGGAATTTTGAAGATTTGTTATGGTATTCTAGAAGGTTCTAGTGGTATAGAACACTCTAGAATATTCTAGGTCATTCTAGAATGTAGAGTAATATAGAATATTCCTATGATATTAGATTTCATATTCTAAAAACTATACATATAAGAATGTTAATACAATGGTTAAGGATTTGACATGTGTACAACAAGGTCGTGGGTTCAAATCCTTTCGATTCATAATGTGAGTTTCATGATCCTTTCGATGCATGATGTGAGTGTTATCATGACACATAGGAGATGTGATGTTGACGACATTAACCGGATGCAAGGTACTGCTTAAGGATGTCTGACACGTTCTGAAGGTTCGACTGAACTTGATATCAGCCTGCCTGCTAGAGGATGAAGGCTACACGGGTAGCATTCGGAACGGAGTTATGAAGATTAGCAAAGGGAGTCTAATATTGGCTCGGGCCCGTAAGATCAACACATTGTACTTGATGAATGCCCAGATATGTCGAGAAGAAGTGAATGAAGCATTCCACACTGTCGGTGAGCTATGGCACAAAAGACTGTATCACATGAGTGAGAAGGGGATAAAGAGTCTTGCCGAACTTCATTCCAGTGAAGGAAATGCAGCTTGAGAAGTGTACCGATTGCTTGGCTGGCAAGCAAAACCGAACCTCCTTCCGATCAAGGCCACCGATGAGACGGAATGCACTGTTGGAGCTGATGTGTACCGATGTGTGTTAAGTGGACACGAAGTCACATGCCGGAGCGTAATACTTCGTGACGTTTATAGACAACCACAACCAGAAGCTGTAGGTCTCACCGTTGAAGACGAAGGACTAGGTGCTATCCATCTTCAAGGAACTCCATGCGAGAGTGGAAAGAGAAACCGACTAGAAGTTGAAGGCGGTTCGAGCAGATAACTGACGAGAATATCGGGGGCAATTTGAGGAGAACTACCGGTCGAAGGGAATCTAGCTCGAATTCACAGTGCCGAAGACACCCGAATTGAACGGGTTGGCTGAACGGATGAACCAGACCATAATGGAGAGAGTCTGGAGCATGCCAGCACATGCAAAGTTACCCAAGACGTTTTGGGCTAAGGCATTGACGACAGCGACTTATGTGATAAATAGATCACCCTCAATACCCTTGGAAGGAGACTCACCTCAGAAAGTATGGACCGGTAAAGATGTATCTTACCGACATCTGAAGGTGTTCGGGTGTCTTGCATACGTGCATGTGGCGAAGGAAAAGAGAGCTAAGCTAGATCCGAAGTCCCGTCCATGCATATTCCTTGGATACAGCGATGATGAGTTCAATTACCGGGTGTGGGATCTGGTCGACAAAAAGGTGTTTCGGAGTCGTGACATAATGTTCATGGAAGACAAGACCATTGCCGATTGGGAGTCGGAGAAGAAGGTGACGAACTCCGGATCATCCAATGAAAACTGGCTTGCGGACAAAAGGATATACCCGGATGAAAACCGGATGATGCTCGACGAACCAGCCAATTACCGACAAGAAACTGAACCGACCGAAGAAGAAGAAGAAGGAGACACTGGAACCAGACAAGATCCCGAATCGGATGAGGATGAAGAACAGACGGAGGAACTAGTACTCAGAAACCAAGGACGGAGATATCCTCTCCGAGAGAGAAGAGCCCCCTGGAGATTTCCGGATGCAGAGCATGTGTTCCTAACTGATGAGGGAGAGCCGAAAAGCTTCAAAGAAGCAAAGAGAGACACGCACAGCTGCAAGTGGTTGAGTGTCATGTAGGATGAGATGGATTCCCTACATGAGAACCACACATATGAACTAATGGAGTTGCTGAAAGGGAAGAGAGCACTCCGGAACAAGTGGGTGTACAAGCTGAAACCGGGAGATGCCGGAAACCCACCGAGATACAAAGCCTGGATCGTGGTGAAGGGTTTCCAACAACAGAAGGGAGTAGATTTCGACGAGATCTTTTCCCCCGTAGTAAAGATGACATCCATCCAAACGATATTGGGCATAACGGCAAGTATGGACCTCGAGGTAGAGCAACTGGACGTGAAGACGGCATTCCTCCATGGTGACCTCGAAGAGGAGATCTACATGCATCAACCAGAAGGATTTGAGAAGAAAGGAAAGGAGCACCTGGTGTGCCAGCTGAAGAAGAGCCTATACGGACTGAAGCAAGCTCCCTGGCAATGGTATCGGAAGTTCGACTCCTTCATGATCGACCAAGGGTACCACAAGACGTAGGCTGATCACTGCATGTTTGTGAAGAAATTTGACGAAGGAGACTTCTTGATACTCCTCCTATATGTGGATGATATGATGATCGTCGGACGAGACCAAGACAAGATTCAGATGCTGAAGAAGGATCTGAACCGGACCTTCTCAATGAAAGACTTGGGTTCGGCAAGAAAGATATTGGGAATGCACATCATCTGAAACCGGTCGAAGAAGCTGTTGTGGTTGTCATATGAGAAGTATGTGACAAAGGTGCTTCAACGGTTCAACATGTCGGACGCGAAACTGGTCGGATCGACGCTTCCAGGAAACTGCAAGCTATCCAAAAAACAAAGGTCGAGAACAAAGGCAGAGAAAATGGATATGATGAAGATTCCATATGCCTCTGCCGTTGGAAGCTTGATGTATGTGATTGTATGTACCCGGCCGGATATCGGATATGCAGTTGGAGTGGTAAACCGGTTCATGAGCAATCCCGGAAGAGAGCATTGGAACGCAGTCAAGTGGATACTCCAGTATTTGAAGGGCACCACGAGTATGTGCCTCTGGTTCGGCTCCAATAATCCCCAACTTGGCGGATTCACAAATTCAAATATGTCGGCTGATGCGGATACCAGCCGGTCTACATCCGGATATGTCATGACCTATGCAGGAGGAGCTGTCTCTTGGTAGTCGAGGCTGCAGAAGATGGTTGCGTTGTCAACCACGGAGGCGGAGTACATGGCAGTTGTAGAAGCCGGCAAGGAGATAATATGGATGAAGGACTTCATCGGAGAGCTAGGAATCCAACAGGAGGAATACCGACTCTACTACGACAGTCAAAGTGCCATCCACCTTGCAAAGAACATAGCCTACAATTCCCGGACGAAACATATCCAACGGAGATACCACTAGATCCGGGAGAGAACAGAAGATCAAGAGTTTGTGTTGACGAAGATCCACACGAAGGAGAACGGGTTGGACATGCTGACCAAGGTGCTGACAACTGACAAGTTGGACGCGTGCTGAAAGCGGATCGGGCTGACGAGACATCCCATGCCGGAGTGAAGGGGGAGATTGTTGGGAAATTGGTCTCTCCGGATGGGATCCGGTGATGAATAAAAAGGACCTGGTGAGAGCCGGAAGAGATCCAGGAACAAGAGGGGACCGGTGAGAACCGGACAAGAAGACATATCTATAAATATGTTTTTGAGCAAGCCTATTGAGGCTATATTTGTAAATAGCCCTAAATTCATATAAGTATAAATATGACTTAGGGCAATCACTTTAAAAGGTGTAGAGTGTGTAGTGGTCATACTGTTGTAACTGTTGTATAGAGATAGCGACAGAGAGAGAGAGTGTGTGAGATACAAAGAGATACTCTGTTGTAACCGTCGGTTGGTGATGATGCAGAGCTCGAGGTCATTGCCTCCGAGGCTGTAATTGTACCTCTCCACTATAGTGATAGTTGGAGTCCGTGGGCTCCCATGGTTTTTCCCTATTTGGGTTTTCCACATAAACATTTCTGTGTTCTTCATTCTCATAGAAGTGATTCAAGAATCGGTTGTGACCGAGCAATATTCCGCGCTAATACTCTACAGTATTGTTGTAAGAAGGGCTACCGAGAAGAAGATTGCTAGAAGAAGCAGGCTGATTTGGGCAGGAATGAGTCAAAAAGCCAACAGAGATCTCATTAAGCCTGCAACACAGGATGTTCGCTAAGTGATCCCACATTTGTATTGAAGCATTGTTCAAATTCCATGGAAGCAAGCACCTCTAAGCAAGAAGAGGTGTGGTACTTCGACTTCGGTGCCTCTAATCATATGAAGAACCATGAAGAATGGTTCACGAGCTTACAGGAGCCTGAATAGTTGGGATACGACACAATCCACACCATCGAGCACATAGGAGATGTATCTCTGAGCCATGTCGGCCAAAGGGGTTGCATGAAGAATGTCTTTCATGTGCCACCGATCACTAAGAACCTGGTGTCAGTTGGCCAAATCGATCATCTTTCTCCAAATCTCCATGCAAAAAAGCAGTTTTGACATCCAACTTCTCCACTTCTAGATCCACGCTAGCGGCTATGCTCAACACCATCCTTATGGATGTCATTTTTACAACCCGGGCACATATTTCATCGAAGTCCACACCCTTTTTCTACTAAAAGCCCTCCACCACAATGCGGGCTTTGAATCGGGGTAGATTTCCACCTTCTCCTAGCTTCAATTTGTAGACCCACTTATTCTAGAGTGCCTTCTTACTTTCCGGTAACTCAGTCAACTCGTACGTGTGGTTCTCATACAAGGAATTCATCTCGACTTGCATGACATGTAACCACTCTTTGCTGTGGGCATCTCTCTTAGTTTCCTCGAAGCTTTCTGGATTCCCCTCATCGGTTAAGAGAACATATTCTTTTTCCAAAAATCTACACGGGGACCTTTTGTCTCTCAATGGGTATCTCCTGCCTTGGTTCTCATCAGTTGGCTCTACATCATTCTCTTCTACCGGTGTCGTGAAGTTATTGCTTCATGATGTCAAAACAATGTCAAAAATCTATAGAAAGAAATTTTCTATATGGAGCTTGTGACGATGAACATGTGCAAATTTTCGGTTCGTGAATTGGAGTTTAGGAGCCCAAGATACAAGCTTCAGAAGGATTAATGTTACTTGGGACACAAATATAATTATGTCAAAAGGGGGAGTCAAAATTAAATGAGGGCTATTTCTATAATTTCTCAAATGTACAACTACAAAATCAAATTTGTAGAATCAATAAATAAAATAATAGTAAATAAAAATAAATAAATCAAATAAAAAAATACCAACCGCCTACATGAGGTGGTTTGTCAACCGCCTCAAAAAGGTGGTAGGGTGGTTGACCACCCTATATAAGCCCCGCCCATGGTGGCTAAAGGGGAGGAAGGGGAAGAAGGAGAAGATGAAGAAGGAAAAGCGATTCAAGAAGCTCGCGTGGCTGTGGGATGCAAAGCTCGCCAAAGAAGATGGTGGCCTGCATAAATGAAGACAATTGTTAAAGAAAAGAAAAGAAATACAAGAAAAGGAAGAGGGTGAAGTGGTGGGTCTCAAATGCCTCTTTGTAAACAAAAGGTCATGAGTTTGAATCCTTTTAGAATAATTGATGATTCTTTTGGTAATCAAATTTAGTATGTATAAAGTGAAAGAGAAAGACAAACAAATAGAAACCGAAGAGATTGAAGTGATCTATCTCAAATGCTTCTTCTCAAATAAGGTTCGTGAGTTCAAGTCTTGCCAAGTAACTTTTGGCAAATAAATATTGTAAGCGGTTGTTTTACAAATAAAATTCTTTTCGCGTCTTGCCTTCTCGGCTTCTTGTCATCGCACCATCTGCAATTACGCCTTGTCACCCCGATCATCCCCGAGTCAAAGAACCCCGGCGGTTGTGACACACAACCACAATCTTCTCGACACAGGCTCCGAGTTCGAGTCCAATTTGGATCCCTATCCAGTCGGTTGCCTTCCAGACGATCCGGATCCAACTTCTAGATGCCTTTCAGGCAATCTTGCTGGTCCATTATGTTCTTCGGCTAACATCCGGCTTTCGGCCAGCTGGGTGTGTATATCATCCGATTGTTCTCTTCCGGTCGGTTAGGAGGATGTTCCCGTCTTCTCCGTCTTATGAAGACTATATCCCGACTCTTGATGACCTTCTTGTCAATTAGGTCCCACAGTCGGTAATCGAATTCATCTTCATCGTACCCCAAGAAAATAAATGGTCGGCTTTTAGGATACAATATTCCTCTCTGATCCTTGGCAACATGCACATATGATAAGCAACCAAATACCCTTAGATGCCGGTATGACACATCTTTGCCCGTGCACACCCTCTGTGGGACATCAGCATCTAATGGGACCGAGGGAGACCTGTTTATGACGTGAACAACTGTCATACCGACTTTGTAAACCTAGTGTCAAGATGTTGTTGTAGGTACCATTTTTGAATAATATAGTTGTATTTTGGTGTGCCCCACAGTTTCCTCTCTCTCTACATTTGTTAATCTTTGTCTTGGAGTCTGTCTTTGTTTAATCTTGATTAATCTGTCTTGATCCTTCATCTTGTTAGTCTATTGATATATATTGTTGGTTTTGCACCCTTACCTTCACGACCTCATCTCCAACATAAGGTATATGGTAGTCTGAATCCATTGGCTAACAATTTGGTGTGGAGACAAAACTTTGCCAATACATAGACATACTGCTCTTGGTGTTGCACACCTCGAGATTGTTCAATTGTCTATTGTCTTGTGAACAAGATGATGAAAAACAATTGTCAACTACCTCAAGTTATTGATGTGTATGTTAACTACCAACATGAAATCTAATCACATATTTTCACAATTAACACTTATCACAAGATACTAAAAGATTCAACAACGCTTAATCAATGGTGAAAAGAAATTACAAATAAGTAAGACATCACCAAAATGTCCCAACTTTGATTATCTACTTCTATGAGTAGTACAAAGGTGAAAGCTTACAATCTTTAAGAGATTAAGACTTTTTCTTAAAAGAGGATTATTTCAGAGTAGAGTGAGGATAAGATGAGAGAAATGAAGAGTCTATATAAAAAGTTTGCATTGTACCCTTTATAATTTCTTTATACTGTACATAATTATATATGTGTGTTTTCAGAATAGTAACCCATTTTATACATTTACTTTTATACACTTTTGGTGTTGAATGTGCATCCACTTTTGGTCTTTTCTAGGTTTTCCCAACATCTAATAGGGACCTCTATATTTTCGAACCCATGCATTTGGAGTGAGATGCCTAGTTGCTATCTAATGGAGATAGTCGGTGTTTGTAAAGAGAATGGTTGGTTGAAGCGAGAATAATTAGCTAGAGGTAACCATCGCACATATGAGAATGCAAAGCTACATGTAGAGAATGGGAACATTAAGCTCACACACAAGAGCTTCTTGTTGGAGCTCTGGGGTAAACATAAAAACTTGGAGAGATATTGGGGTTTACTATAAAGAGCAAGTAACTAGAGATGAGAGTCACAAAGAGTTACTTGGGGAGAATGGAGCCATTTGCACATGTGACATCCAACATTGCATCTGTTATTAGTGTGATCAAATAATCCAATGTTGACCTCCATAATCTATATTCCTAAGGTAGTTTGAATAATTGTTCCCAACATTGAATCTTACTATCTACAAAAACATATGAATAAGTCCTCTCTATCTATAACTTCTAGTGTTTCCTTATATGTTTTTGCTATGATTTGACTTAATTAAGTAATAAATTCTCATTGCATATGAAGTGTTTGATCTTGTGGCTATCATAATATACATGAAGCTGAAATCTGGGCCACAATAAGTTGGTATCACAATAAATCCAAACCAAATAGCATTGCCCATTTAGTTCTTTAGGATGGCAACTAATAAACAAACAAAGCATTGAGTGTGCATTGTAAATGTTTAAAGACAAGTTCAATTAATGCAGAATTAACACTATTACAAAACATCATTGTATCATTAAGTTAAAATTATTTTGGACTTTACTACATTATAGCAATTTTCTCAAGCTACCATTTTACACATAGAGCTAGACATGGCCACGAAAATGTGGACAACACGCGTAAGAATTTGGAAATGTTGCAACCATACAAATATATATGGACTATGTGTCAAATTAAGGATAGACATAGGCACACACATAAATTACCTATTCTGTTGTGCCTTCTTTGATCCTTGCCTGCTCTTGGTAATTTGAGTCTCCTTTTCAGAGAATTGCAACATTTATTAGTGAACTTCTTGAGCAATAAGAAGCACTAAATTCCCAATTAATACATGAATATATTTCAATTTTTGCTGCCATAGGACATATTTGACCCCTAATTATGATAATAAAAGCAATTTGTCTCTCAAAACAAGGGTAAGCACAGCAATTACAAAAGGTCAATTACTTCATATCCTTCCAAAAAAGCAAATTCAATCATGGCCCACATTTCGATTGGTAGATTTGTCCACAAATGTGCGTAATCTACACCAAAAGTGGGATGCACATTCAACACCAATTCATTGTTTGTCCTCACATGGGAATAGGTTATCTCAAAATACAAGAATGAGCTCAACACCTCAAAATTGCATGAATTATGAAAGTAGTGAGTGGAGTTACAAGTGTACTTATTTTAACATTCTCTAGCATATTGAGAACCTTGGAAGCTAGAACTCATATTATCTCTTGAAAATGTAATAATCATGATCGAGATGTTGAGATAGATTGTGGGCATGAGATCATGTCCTTTCCACAAACATTTCTTATGGATAACCCAAAATGCATAACATCCAGAGATGTAATACAAGATAGAAACTTTGGATTGTCTTCCAAATTGGGAATCATGGTGGCACTACAATCACAGAGAAGAAACAAGAATGATTAAAAAGCCCTAAATAACCACAAACAAAGACAAGCTTAGAATATGTAAGGTACACAAAACCACTTCTTCCAACATTACAGATAGAAGAACACAATGGATCATACTATCACACTTATCAAATGAAATGCGTAGGAGAAAATTTCACAAATCTATATTGTTATAGTTGAAGGAGAGTGTTTTCATGGCATTGCATACTCTAAGCTAGTTCATGTTGTCAATGGTCATAGAGAGGGAAAACAAGATTGTCTGCAATATATGGCATACCCAAAAGGAGGTTGAGATCACAGTGTCTATCTACTACACATATGTTTGTGCAAGTGATACACAAGCTATGAGAGATGGAAGGTGTGCCAAGTGCATGGTAGGTACACAAGTATGAATGGAGCATATTTAACACTTAGCAAGTGATCACAATGTTAGCTACACATGTTTGTGCAAGTGATATACACAACTTGGAAGAGAAGGAAAGTGTGTTGAGTGCATGGTAGTTATAGAGGTTTAACACAAGCATATTTAACACTTAGGATGCGATCACAATGTCTATGGAAAGCCTATGTGAATGGAGCATATTTAACACTTAGGGAGGCGATCACAATGTCTATGCAAAGTGACATAACGCGAGCTCAAAGAGAAGGAACGTGTGCCCAGTGCATTGTAGGTACGGGGTACAAAGGTCTTAACAAAAGAGCCTTCTACGGCTTAGTAGGTGAGTTGTGGGTGGCGTAAGGCCGTGCCATTTCGTTGCTTCGACATGCAATGTAGGCTTCAGAGCGATGTACACAAATGTCTTGCGCTTTCAGAGATACGAAGGGGGGAGAGGATAAGGCCGAACGCTAAGGAAACAAGGGTTCATCGGGTGGCCATGATGGGATCGAAGAGAATGAATGATGAGAAGTCTAGGATGTTGGTGTGTTGTGCCTGCCCACCCACAGAAAGCATGGGGTGAATATTCATTTGTGGAGTGATTGGGCACATTCAAAAAAGTCCATATGCATATTCTGAAGAATATTCTCTTGAAAAGATCCCCCCCCCCCCCCCCTTCCTCTGCCCCCACCCCATTACCATTTCTCCTCCACCTTCCTCTCAAGAAGAAGAAGAAGAAGAAGTAGCCGAATGACTATAACTACTTCTTCTACTTCTATTTCTTCTTCTTCTTCAGCTTCTTCTTCAGTAAGACAGAGACAGAGGCAGAGAAAGCCCCCCAATAACTCAGAAAAAAGAAAAGAAGCCAAAATTATAAATAAAGAAAGAGAAAAGAAGAAGGAAAACAAAAAAAACAGAAAAACTCTGGTTTCTGTCCAAGTTACTCTTCTGATGGAGACGAAGAAAGCTGAAGGGAATTCGGTTAATAAAGGTAAGAAAGGAATTCCTCCTGGCATAGCCCTCCTTCCAAGCATCAACAGCATCTTCTTCTTGAGGAGGAAGAAGAAGACAGGCGTCAATCAGGATGAAGTTGAGATTCTGAGAATCAAGACCTACAGATCCTCTGTGCTTTTGCTCACCTTCCTTGCTTATGCTCTCTTCCATGCCTCACGGAAGCCCCCAAGCGTTGTGAAGAATGCTCTCACATCCGATGATGATGATGTTGCTGCTGCTCTGCAGGATTCCTTCAGCCTCAATGTATTTGATCATCATCGTCATCATCACACTGACAATTTCACCTCCCTAGCGAGATCCAAGCCTCCTGATAATCAGATCCCATGGCCCCTTCATGTAATCTACACAGTAAGGACAGAGGCTGAGGCTGGATTGAGCTTAAATACCACTTCTTCATTGTCATCATTATCATCATCATCATCGAGCGGATGGGCGCCTTTCAATGGTACCTCAGGGACATCTCTCTTGGGCGATGTGGATGTCGCCTTCTTGGCCGCCTATTCGATGTCCATGTTCGTGGCAGGCCATCTGGGCGACCGTGTCGACCTCCGCTGGTTCCTCTCGGGCGGCATGGTGGCCAGCGGGGCCTGCGTTTGCCTCTTCGGATTCGCCTATTGGTGGGATATCCACTGGCTCGCCTACTTCTTCATCGTCCAGATCATGGGCGGGTTCGTGCAAGCCACGGGCTGGCCGGCGGTCGTGGCCGTGGTCGGGAATTGGTTCGGGAAGTCGAAGCGTGGCCTCATCATGGGCGTGTGGAATGCACACACATCGGTGGGGAACATATGCGGGACTTTGATGGCCTCCTCGGTACTAGGCTATGGATGGGGATGGTCTTTCTTGGTCCCGGGCATGGCCATCATCATTGGTGGAGTGATTATGTTCTTGTTCCTAGTGGTGGAGCCCGAGATAGTGGGCATTGCGTCGCCACACGAGCCCCAGCCCAAGCCGATGAATGATGATGACCTTGAGAAGGAACCCCTTCTCAAAGGAGGAGAACAAAATCATCATCATGGTTCCTATGAACCTGATGAAGATAACTACGACAGGCATGCCGCGGTCGGGTTCTTGCAGGCATGGGCGATCCCACGAGTAGCGCCATTCGCATTTTGTCTCTTCTTCGCAAAGCTCGTGGCCTATACATTCCTCTACTGGCTTCCATTTTACATCAAACACACAGGTATATATATATTGAGATACTTCTGGAATCTCATCTAATTGGGCAGAGAAATCCCGAACTCCGGGCGGGAAAATGTGCCTGTCCGAGATCGATCGGACTCTAGTAGATCTATCTTTTTTACTTTTTCTTTTTGAAAAGCCTGATTGTTTCTGTTGTGTGCAGAAATAGCTGGGGTGTATCTATCAAGTACCGCGGCCGGGAATCTTTCAACTGTGTTCGACATTGGTGGGACGATTGGCGGCATCCTGGCCGGGTACATCTCGGACAGGATGAATTCCCGGGCCATTGTTGCGGCGTCCTTCATATACACGGCATTGCCCGCCCTCCTGTTCTACCGTGTGTTTGGGAGCGGATCCTTCTGGCTCAATGGCCTCCTATTGTTCATCGCGGGCGTGTGCGTGAATGGGCCCTATGCTCTTATAACGACCGCGGTCGCGGCCGATCTTGGCACGCACGAGTCATTGAGAGGGAGCTCCAAGGCATTGGCCACGGTCACGGCCATCATCGATGGGACGGGGTCCATCGGCGCGGCCGCAGGGCCCTTGTTGACCGGATACCTCTCGGAATTGTACGGATGGAATTCCGTGTTTATCATGCTCATGATATCGGCCGTGCTCTCGGGGTTGCTCTTAACCGGCCTAGTCATCGAAGAGTTCAAAGAGTCGGCCAGAAATGCAAAGGCTAGGAATAGGGGGAGGGATGATGGACAACTCTATTAATTCATTCAGCACACCTTTGGACGTTTTCACACACATGAGCTAGATCGTTAGCCATGAAAAGTCACTCCCTATATATATATATATATGTATATAAATATTCACCCCCTTAGGGGAGAGGGTCTAACCCCCAAAGTTTTTATGGACTGATTCCTTTTCCGCATTCCCTTGTGGACGATAGAAAAGCTTTCTCGATCTTGTGAGTTGAGGGTGCAACAATGTGTGTGTGTTGAGGTGGGGGTGGGGTATAAGGTGGGTATGGACGGACACGTATAGACAAATGATAGATTCTTTGTAGTTCACCAAGACCATCAAGGATAATGTATAGAATTTGAATCCTTGGGAATTTGACACGACCATCGCCTCCTCGTCTCTGGTGTATTTTGCTAATAAAGATGGCACTCTTATCTTACATTCTGCTCTACAAACACCCTTAGCACCATTTAAAACAAGAGTCATCGACCCCCACACACACAGAAATGCAATAATGGAAATGTGCCTTTGTGTGATATGAGAATAATGGTTTGGCATTTTGTACTAAAAAAACAACCATAAGAAAATAAAGTGTTCCTTATTGTAAGTATTGAACCCAACTCAATCTCAAAATAGCCCAAGTTGAATTCAATAAAGCTTTTGGCATTTCTTTTGGACTTATCTTCAAAAGTCTGCCCAAGAAAATCGGAATTGAGACGTGTGTCTAAATGGAATGTGACGTGTTTTAATGGAACACATGTCCTTCGTGTAATGTTTGTTGCCAATACGTTACAATTACCCTTGGGTTCGTTGAAATCGAATCTATGTTGTCAATACAAAATTTGTCCCTTTAGGTCGTTAAAAGTGAATTTGAAAAGTCTTTTACTTGTAGGCGCATATGATCTCGGACCCAAAACAACACTATCTTTTTATAACGAATTCAATGTCAAACTTATTCCTTGGAACTTCAATTGGCAAGGTTTCCATATAAAAAATTAAGGCTTTTAATAAGGTGGCACATGAACCTAGAAGTGTGAATGAACTTTTAGTTTGAATTGATGGCGACGACTAAAGGCTAGTTTGCATATATAAAGTCCATGCTTTATATCGTGATTTAGCACTTAATTTCTTGTTCTAAAGTGAGATTTATGATGTTTTCTTATAATTTCTTGTTGGAAAGTCATGTTCATAATGTTTTCTTAAAAACAAAGGTCGTCTATCATTAACGCCTCTCCTCAAAAGGATGGTCTAATAAATAGCCTTTCATTAAGATGGTTTCATACCACAACAATGAAATTGTCACTAGCTTTAAATCTCTTCCAAGCGAAGGGTGATAGGACTCCATGCAGAAGGAAAATGTTCACTCTGACTCTTAGCTCCCATCTCAACATAATCAACCAATCAAAAGCAAAACATCTATTGTAAGAATTTTCTATTGACAAGAAACCCTTATATTACAAGGGGCACGATAATAGGATGATTAGTGTGATACATTTCATAACGGTATTCCTTTGGAACAAAAGAAATCTAGATGATGGGAATACATAATGGTGGGATCCAAAGTTACCACTAGGGAAATGCTTTGTATAATACCCTAATGTATTGGTATTAGACTTACATGGTATCTTTCCAATGGGTGAACATGTGAATGTATTTGTGATGAAATATTGCAATGGGTCTCTTGTTTTTTATGAGATCTAACTAATGGATTAAAGCAATTTAGCCACTTATCATACCAAACTACAATTATTATGTCTCATACGCCTTAACATATATCTAGCTAAATCACAGAGTGACTCACATGCGTTTATCTCTACCATTAGCTATTTGATTTTAACATTTGAAACAAGGAAACATACCAATCAAAGTTTACAACCAAGGTTAAAGACCAACTCTAATTTTTCATGATATCAATTATGATTAAATGCTTTTGTAGATTCCTTTCTCTCTAATAGATACCATTATTACAAGAGAAACTATATCCAATAGCAAGATTGATGTGGATAGTATTGTTTCCACTTCTTGTGCAATGTAAGAGATAAACATTTTTTGTCTATATCAAAACCAAAGAGAGCAAAACCATGTCGAGCAAACATTCCCTATATGTAAAAAATGTTGTTTCTTGCATAACTTGAATTACATTTCCTCTCTCCTTCAAAAGGAGCTGAAAATGTTAAATTTTGGTTTCCTTTAAATGGAATACACCTAACCATTTTGAAACATTTCTAATATTATCTCATCCTCAATTGGTTACCATTTTCGAAAAGGCACACATTCGCAAGGAAAGATGATAAAGATGAGGGATAATGCAACGTTACAATGCTGGTAGACTATTGGAACATTGGTATGAGAATTGACGTAGTTGAAACCAAATGGCATCATCGATAGGTAGATCTAGGTTGAAAACTTGATATCTAATTTGTTCGAATATGAAATGAAATAAAGTCACTAGAGTGGTATCGCAAGCGCGAAATGCAAGTGAGACCACTGAGGACTTCAACCATAAAGGACGGGAATGACAAAGTACTCATAGTTGTTCAATTCTATGTTCGGTTTCTTTTGGGAAATTATGATCACCTTACTTTTCATAATTATGTACTTACGAAATCTCTTGTATATGAGAGTGTACAAGTGTGCACATATCTACTTTTATATCAAGAAGTTTGTATGTTTGTATTTTTTATGTGCAAGCTAATATTAGATAACATGTATGTATATATGTGTGCATGTAAAAGAGGGAGTGGAAAAGAATAGGTAAGAGGGGAAAATAAAAGAGAAGGGTGGGAAAACAAACAAACAAACAAAGAAGTAATGTAAATGGGGGAAAGATAACGAGAGTAAGAAGAAGAAAAAATAGAGATTGCCTAGATGGATGTAGCTCAGTTAGTAAGGTTGCCCAATGGAGACCATGTGGTCATGGCTCAACCCCTACATTCCACAGTGGAATCTAGTGAAATAAGAGATATATATGGTGTAATAGAGAGGAGAGAAAATTGGGTTTCAAACCCAAGATGTAGTGGTAGTAGTGTAAAAGACTTAAGCTAATTACAATAAAAAAAAGAAAGAGATGTGAGCATCAATTGTTGAAGTAGAAAGAAAGATTGTGACGAACGATGACATGCGGCGGTTTAATCCTCATGCTCGAAAATATTCGAAAGTAAAGTTTTCAATCCTCCTTTTCGAGTGTGCTGTGGTGGATGGAACATAGCCGGTTTGACTCCCACTGTCCAAAAATTTACATGTCCAAGCAACAATTTTGCTTATGGGTCAAAATCGAGATCCAAAATTTTTGTTGGGACCGAGAGCTTCGATTTAGCCCCAAATTCTAGTAATAATTTGGATATTCGTTTTTCGCCAATTTAGCTCCAAAATTGAGCTTGAAATTTTGAGCTTAAAAGTTATGTGGACATGCTTTGGAATCGATCCCTCATTGTTTCTGGAATTGCGCAGAGTCGATTAGCATTTGGGGTAGAAGTCTCAAGATCGTGGGAACTTGCGGTGTGACTGGGAAAGTTGTGTGGGGGTTCTTATAGGGTTTGACGTTAACAGGGGAAGGCTGGGTGGAACAGTTAAAACCGCAAGGTCATGGATTTATAGTGTGTTAGAGTGATGATCTAATATAAGCATATGATAAGGATATAATATATTTGAAATAAGAAAGGAGAGAGAGAAAGAAGGGTGCCGATCCACCCGACCACCCCCAAGAGAAGGGATCGAGACGGCCTTGAGCCTCGATCGGCATCCCATACCACTGCCGTGGTGTCGAGTCGTACCTGGTGCTGGTGCTCACTACAAGACTTGACCCACCACGAAACAGAGTCTTGACGTAGTCAAGAAATGATGAAATGAGGGTAGCTAGGCCTCATATTTATAGCGAGACCCAAGGTCCCAGGCTAGTTCACACTTGGCCTAATGGGTTGTCTCAATCCCAAGGAATAAAAGTAATGCTCCCCTTCTTTACACTCTCGTTTAACCCTCACACTTATCCACGTGTATAGGATACTACGGT
>NW_028231033.1:0-19546 GCF_043228905.1 Azolla caroliniana | reverse complement strand
ACGCATGGAAAGGAAACTGAACACTGCCTCAGGGTTTCCGATGAAGAATGAATAATGTGGAAAAATAAATGGGACACTATTTGTAATCAATAATGAAGATGATATGTGTAGTCAATGATGATGATAAAACTGGTTTCAGGAGTTACGTTGATGGAGTAATCCTTTTAGTTGACTCACATCGAAGGTCTACATGTACACCAGCTTATCTATGACTATTATATATTATTAACCTTCCTCATTCACACCTAAGAAGTTGGATAAGCAAGTAAGGCCAATGTCTAGAGAATAGAGTGATGTGCCATGAGTCATGACACAGTCTATGGAGAAATTTTAGAATATCTCCCTTCCCTTATGTGAGACTTGACAATGTAGTATATGAGAACAGTTTGTGTACAGAAAACTTTCAAGAACATTTTATTGCATAAAAGTTGATTTGGGGAAATAATGCTCCACACTTTGATAATCAGTGGTTTTATGGCCATGTGCTAATGATATACAGCTCAAACTGCAAACATAAGCCCCAGATGTACAAGGAGCAGCCTCTCAAAAACATCTGTAAATAAAATTTATGAAGGAATTCAATTCAATTTTTCTATTGAAGCCTTCAAATATGGATGTGAAACATCACCCTGCATTGGAGCATTAGAATGTAGCCTAAGCTGTGGACAATGTGCACATTACTCTGGAGCTCCTTCCTTGAGTTTCAATGTCGTTAATAAGTTAACTGGATCAGTTTTACCAAATGTAACATGCCAAGTAGGAAGTGCTAGTACAGGGATGTACCCAATTTCTTGTCGTGTTACAAACTCTATGGCAAGCAATAGTACACTATACAGAATGGATATATTGTCAGTTGAAAATCCAGCAGTTCCGGACCGACTAGGAGAAACACCTGCGACAATGGTTTTGCTTCCAGGTATAATGAGTGTGGTTTCAAAAGGAATCCAAGATTGCCTTACTTCCATTAATCTTAATATATGAATGTTTCAACAAAGCTGTAAACATCCGTCATAAGGCTGTACTTCATTAAAAGTGTACTATGGATCTATATTCTTCTATGAGAATTTGGAGAGTATGAAGGAATTTTGCTCACATTTTCTGTAGGAAATTAATGCTGGACAATGGTTTTCTTGAACTCCAGTAAATGTGTATTGTGATAAGTAGATATACAGGTGGTATGCTTTCTGATGAACCTTGATATTGACATAAATCTTGGGTTTAATCTGGAGCATTTTTCAGTCATGTAGGGCTTATGTGAATTTATAGGATTAACTGATGGGGTTTCCATCAGCTGTCTCTATTTTGTAGTTTCAAAGGAGCTGTAAAAAGTTGGATATAGTAGATTTGTCAAAGTACTTGTTTCTTGAAACACTTGCAGGAAACAAATGGCCAAAAATGTAGTTTTCCTGAGAACACATAAATGACAACAGATCACGACAATATCAATGTAGGCTTCAAGTTAGTTTGGAAGAACCTTGAAGCTCATGTTAAAGAACTGTAACTTGAAAGTTCAGCTGAAGATACAAGGCTTAAAGGACGAAAGTTGGGAGATGCTGGTGTAGATTGGTTCAAGCTGGAAATTTGGGAGAAAGCAACTTGGTATGGAAACCATAAACTGCCATGGTCTTAGAAAAGCTTAAGTGCAATTGGGAGCTATATACAAAAAGAGATCAACATAATGGGGAGTCTATAGTATGGAAAGTATTACGAATCAAAATGAATATTTTGATTAAGGAAAAAATGGATCAAGGTGCTTAACCACACTGACTAATCCCAAGTGAAGGACAAGAGATGAACATAAAATACAATTCGTGTCCCATACCACCGACTATTACCTTATGTTATACTGTCGATGTTGAGATGAACAGATCCAAATGAAGAGAGCATTGCTCACCAATAGAGTCTCAACAACGTCTCAAGCTGCCGTAATGAAGGGGTAGCGAGTTCCATTTATATATCCCAATACCTTAGGTTTCCAGACCAACAGACCACTACGTGTTCCCATGTGTCATAGGTCCTTATGGTTTTGTCCTAAGTCCTAGGATAACTGGTTTCTCACTTACACATCCCTGAAACCATTAAAATTAGCATTATGTTATGCCTATATCATAAATGCTGAAATGTCAAGTAAATAATCAATTATGATAATAGTTCAAACACATGGGAATTTGCGAACGTAGTTTCTCCAAATATTGATAAGTGCCTATATCGGGTTTCATTTTTATTTTATTGAGGGCCATATTGCATGACATTACAATCCACTACCATGGTTTCTTATATAGAATTCATCTCTACCACCTTCCTTCACTTCTTTGGCGATTGTATGTCTTTGTATTATTCAGCATTTCCTCAGAATAGACTACAGGCAAAAAATGAGCAACAAAGACTTGTTTTTTAAGAGAAAAGACCCAACAAGGGTAGCCAACAATGAAAACGTAGTCAAACACTAGAGGAAAAAGTGGTAATCTAGAAAAGTGCTCATCTCATCAAGATGATTATCAGATGTAATATATCAAAGTGATGAGAAGAATCCACACGTTTTAGAACTGATGTTGTGGGATTGATAGATTGTGAAATAAAACTATATTAACAACTTTTAAGAGACCAAAATTGCGTATAAGACTAGAAAAAAGATTTGTAAAGAATCTAACTCTCGTAGAGTTGGAGTACATATGTGGAAGCGTAGTGTGTGTGTGAGACTGGGTGTGTTTGCAAGAGAAGGAATCAGAGAAAATAACCAGAAATAATAAAATACACAGTCGGGGGATGATAGCTTATGCGCTGAAGAAAGAAAGAAAGAAAGAAAGAAATATTAACGTCTTTTAAGAGGCCAAAATGGCCTATAAGACCAAATAAGAGATTACATCGACTATATTAATCGACTAAAGATCATCAACTAAACCCAATGGGCCAAGGGGATTTTATATAAAAGTCCTCCAGAAACTGCCACATTAAATGTGGTTGGTGGAATCTAATCAAGATATCCGCTTGAGTACGATTCTATCATAAGAATATATGATATTCTTTGACCACATTTACACTTGACAACTAACTAGATATCACAATCTAGTTCTTCGTGTAACTAGATAGTTCACACGGGTTATAGTAAAGTGTGCTCACTGCATTTTTTCATACATCGTGCTTTTCTTCATAAGCACATGTTCACCCATTGAGCTTGATTCTCAACAAGATTGCATAACATTACCTTAGACTGAACCTTCTGACATTGAAGAAATATCCTATATGAGCCTCTCCAAGATGAAGAGATCTTTGAAATGATAGAAGCACCTTTGATGCTGAGTGATAAAGGCCTATATTGTTGATGACAATTATGGTGGGCTTGTGGTTGAGATGGTCTTGTCTATGTGCATGGCACATTGCTATTGCCCGATCTATTTGCATCCCTTTCGATAACACATAATAGGTCGGAGCTTGTGTATTTGTTATTCTGATTACACCCGAGTATGGCAGAATTGGCAGATCCATTCTTCCATAGATTTGTGTTCACATCTTCCTATCTCAAATTCTAACCGATGTGAAAAACAATTTGAGCTGCCTATCAGAGTAATGGAGAAGAAAAAGTATATATGGATCCTTGAAGAAAAAAGTAAAAGAGCATGGAGTCTGTTTAATGACAGGCAAACTAACAGACATCTGATCTCGAATTGCCAAATATGATCTCTTTTTCTTCGTGTGAAGGCGTTGGAAGCATGCCATTATACTCCACAACTATACAAATAAAGTATCTTGCAAATAAATTGGTGTTTAGCATGCCCAATCTTGTTCTTAGCCTATTTGTCCTTTTGTCATCCATCCATCACATCCTTCACCTTAAAGCATAGATATATGTGATCTACTGTCAAGCCAAAATGTCTACTAGAGATAGTGAAATCTGTTATCTCGGGTAGAAGGGATGGAGATCCCTTAATGTAATTGGTTGTTCTTGCATGTCCCTCAGGGTTCCATTAATCTTAAAAGCATCAGATCTTGGCCATTATGACAACCATTGTATATCATGAATCCATGTGCATTAGCATGGGCTAGAAAGTGTTTGTCATACTCTGTTGCGCTGCATAAGAGTATGTTTGCATATTCATCCCAATCCTCAGGTGGCTAGTTGTGTGCTAGATTGCATGCCATCAAACATTTTCCATGATTGTTTACTTTCTTCTCAAACATCTATCCTATGCGCTGCATAGTGTGATAGGGCAGCTGCGAACTTCATCACATCAGTTAGAGATTGAGGTAGGCAGATATACACAAATACTTCTAGAAGAAAGAATTTGCCAATTATGTCATGCAGGAGTGGAATCTGAAGATCTCTATGTTTGTTACTCTAGTTTTTTATGAAATCAGAGGGAGATACCATTGCCTCTTTAAACAAGGCTTTGGCCCACTACGCAATGTAATGGAATATGAGGACCAACGATGCCTAGGACTTTTCTTGCTAGAGCTCAAGAGACATCGGGAAAAGTTGTTGAAGAATACAACCACACAAGCTCATCCACAAAGAACAATCACAACTTTCTTTAGCCCCATCACTCCTACTAATGCTACAAGTCAATCATGGGATACACAAATGGGCTCAAGTCTAGGACATACCAAAGGGGTTACTATTGATCGGGCAAATTTGCCGTGCACATAGGCCCCGGCCCCATGGACCTCGACCTCAACACCCTTGTCATCGACAGATAAAAACCATTATCTCTTGCCATCGTAGTTGCTTCCCTCGCTTTGGAGACATTTCCATTCTGGATCGACCTATGCTATAGATCTTTCGAAGACAAAAGCTACAATATACCTAACTTGAGAATCTCACATGTGCCAAAAACCAGATTCCCTCGTTTCTTTTCTTTTCGTCTTATTTACTTTTATATTTACTGTGTAATATTTATTTTATTTTGATTTGTTCCCAAAGACGAGACAACACTTAAGATGTAATCTCTTATTTGGATTTATAGGCCATTTTGGCCTCTTAAAAGACGTTAATATATCTTTCTTTCTTTCGAAGGAACAACCAATAGATCTGCATTAATCTCTTCTTCTTCTTGTGAAGGCATTGGGGATTATTCTTGCTTATTTATGTGTATGAATTCCCCAACTTACTTTTCATTTATAACACCTCTTTGTATTATGACATTTTTCATCTTCCCAACTAGTTTGTGGCTCTATCATGCATGGATGCCTTGCCGATTGTGGTGTTAGGAAAAACATTTGTAGCGGCATAATGAAATTGCTCTAATTGTGTGACTTCCTCTAGAGATAGTGAAATCATTATCTTTGGTTGAAGGGATACAGATCTCATCAAGTAATCAACCATGCTTGCACCTCCCTTGGGCTCATTGCTGCATATATTGCAGCATTTTGTTACTTTGTTTCTATCTTGAGCTCATTGCTGTAGGCCAACTCCCCACGCCACAAATTCTCCAAACACGGTCTTGCTTATGGCAAACAAAGTTGTTCATTCTTAGTACTTACATTGAAGTCCCCTAATACTATTATATCCCCCATAATAGAAAATCTTATGATATCATACAATGGCATCTCCACCCAGATTATATCATGGGGCACTGATGCTTTGCTCCTTGCTTGTGGGCAATCATTGAAACTAAACATCTCCAAGTCCATGTGCCCTATGAAGGACCAGTCCCCAAATTTCTACTTTATAGAGTTGGTTCTACAAGTTTATCAAACAACCACAATTTAGTTCGGGGTTCTTAGAACTGGATATGTGCACATTGTCTCTCAAGGTCATCAAGGGCTGCATATTGACAAGAAAGTTGAGCGCAGCCAGATTTCTGTGGGGAGAACCGAGTCGCTATGAATATTGCTCCTAGAGATGTGTAGGACCATCTTAGAATTCAGGTTTGAATCTTTCATTACCCATGCTTGAGGCTTAGTCCCCAAATTTTTACTCCGTAGAGGAGTTGGTGCTATAAGTGTATCGAACAATCACAATTCGATTTTGTGGTTCTTGGAACTGGATACATGTGTACTGCCTCTCAAGGTCATGAAGGGATGCATATTCACAAGAAGTCGAGTACAGAATTAGAATTAGAATTTTTATCGTCCATAAAGAGGCCAGTTTTGACTTATGGGACATGAGTATAAATGTGTTTTTGGTATGTGTCTCCTTCCTAAGAAGTTGTATTCATACATTGAAGCACAAAGTCTCTATGCGTGAATAAAGCATACACATATGAGCTCAACCTTCTAGGTGGTGTCTTTAAGTATGGGACTTAAGTTATCACTCCCTCTTAGTATGTTAGCATATCGTGAACTAATTGCACTATATGTCGAGCATGTGAAGAGCAAGCGACATTCATCGTCTACCATGCCTTCATTGCATACTTTACATGTCTTCAAATTCGTTACATTTTGATACCATGATGCAACTTCAATACCTAACTTGTGAGATCGAGTGCGAAGTAGTGTAAGGGCTCTACGAGCATTACTACTCATATTGGTAATGAGATAAGGTTGGATACAGTCAATAGGCATTCTTGCTTTATATTGAGACCAACATTCAGGGTTGACATTTGCAATGTAGTATTCTAGCTTTGTCCTCTTTGCATCTTCCCACTTCATCCTTAATGATTCCACCAAGAGCATAACTTGGTTGACATTTCTATGGGAACACCTATTTCCAAGAGCATAACCTAGTAAGAGGTAGTGCATTTAACTCC
The DNA here is from genome assembly GCF_043228905.1 of Azolla caroliniana. NCBI lineage: Eukaryota > Viridiplantae > Streptophyta > Polypodiopsida > Salviniales > Salviniaceae > Azolla > Azolla caroliniana. The sequence goes on along the minus strand of NW_028231033.1, from coordinate 12,860 downwards.
TAATTGCCTCCTTAAAAACATCTTTTGAATTTTCTCAATCTCATTCCATGCATTAAGAGAGATGGTGCCACCCCATACATCTACTCCATAAAGCAATACTTGAGCTACCATGGCATTGATCAACATTAGTTTTACTTCCCATCCACAAGTATAACTTTGGTTGCATTGGTTCTCCAAAAGGTAATACGATTTCCAACCTGCTTGGAGCCTAGAATCAAAGCATGCACTCCATTTATTTGTGGCGGGTACATCAATACCAAGATATTTAAAGCTTTGAACAAATTGTATATGTTCACCTCTATATGTGAGCATAGGGTAATGATGAGGTTGGATGGTTTGTACTACCATCATTTTTGTTTTCTCCACATTCACTGCTAGTCCACTACTATGGCAAAATTCTTCTATTACCCCAAGTAAATGTTGTATACTATCAACATCATATGAGAAGAGTGCCACATCATCTGCATATAGAAGCAATAAGATAACATGTTGCATCAATTTGGGGGCATTCAATCCTTCTTCTCTTGCAACCTTATTCACCACTTCTTCTAATTTATCAATACGTAAGCTAAAGAGTGTAGGTGATAGTGGACATCCTTGCTTAACCCCCATGTTACTTAAAAAGTGCTTTGAGAATCCACTATCCATTTTTAGTTGGTATTTAACTTGTTGATATAGGCGTGCAACAACAACTTGGTACTTTAATGGCATGTCAATCTCTACCATTCTTTTCCAAAGCTCACTTCATGGTACGGTATCAGAAGCTTTCTTGAAATCTACAAAACAACAATAAAATGTTTTTCTTTGTAGTCGACTCTCTTCCATGATTACTCTCAATGTGACCAAATGATCCACAAAAAGATTTACATGGGGAGAATTGAGGCCCTATGAATATTACTTGATAGATATGAGTAGGATCGTGTGTAGAATTCTGTTTTAAATTTCATTATGTATGCTTCAGTGGTGTTAAAAAAATCATCACTTTGGTTTTATTGGTGTGAACCAACAAATTTTTATCTTTACAAAATGACTTCAAAATGTTACCTCCATAGAGTTGGAGATCAACACAATGTCATCGACATATGGTAGTGTTGGTCTGGCTGCTAAGCATGCTCCTGAACTACCCGATCTCTCTTATGTAATTGGATGTTTGCTTGTTTCAATCCTTAACTGATGTGAAAGGGTCTTGAGCTACTTTGTCATGCTACGGAGTGCATGAAATATATGTAGATCCATATAATAGGACAGATGATATGTCCATCTTCAGATAACTGGAAAAGGAGGGCAATATAGGGGGGCATCTTCATACCAAGAGCTGTTGTAAAGAGACGGAGAATGATGACCTGGGTAAAAACATAATGAAAAGATACAAGTGTAACTGCAGTTGCCAGGATAGATAGGCAAGTAGAAGCAAATAAAGAATAGACATGGTGTACGCACATATATTACACATTCTGTCAATTCTACGGTGTCTGTCAACTTCTATCAAGACCATTAAAATTTTAGCCAAGTACTGAGTCATCGACGATAGATTTGCCTTTCATATGCAGAAAAGATAGAGAATATTCATGGTCTAGTGAATATCCCTAAATCCAGTACTGAAGGTATAATCTGATTTCATGGCAAATATATAATCTGTTTATGATGCTGAAAATATTGAAAAGTAAAAATTTAGCGCCATTGTGGATACAGTAATTCTATAGCTCAAAATATCTGGCATTTCTGATGAGTGAAGTTGGGGTTTCAGTTCTAGCAAACCTATGAAGAAAGGGGGCATAAATATATTCCAGTTTGATAGCATGCATATGTTTATGATGGTAGGTTCTGTCTCTCTAAATCACAGTGTTGGCAGTTGGATCAATGGAATTAATGTATTCAAAGCAACATCAAAAGCAAAACTGTATGTACATTTAAGGGATGCATATAACAACTGGATTTATGGAGCTTCTATTCAAAATCAGAAATTAATTGGCAAAGTCAAGAAAGAAACAGATACAGCAACTATTATATATCAAGCTTCCCTTTTTGCTGATGTAAAAGCGGGATACCAACTGTTTGAGTATAAGACAACCACACCAGGGAATTATCTTCTACATGTCGTGGATCCAGAAGGAGTTACACTTTTGAAATCTCCTTTTAAGTTTAACATTACTGCAGGTATATCAACTATTGTGCTTAATATATGTGGCTGATAATTGCTTATATTCCTAATATGTGAAGAAAGTAAATCTACTTTGAATAAATTTGAGTTGATCTAGTGTGTAATTGGTTTGTGAACAGGAGATATTTATGTAGTAAATTGTTTACTTGACTGGGATGAGGGAAATAACACTTTTAAGGCAGGGCAGGTGGCTTCACTCTTTATTTTAATCAAAGATGTCTACAACAATACTTTCAGTACAGAGAATGGCCGGTCTGATTTTTTTCAGTTTTCTGTAATTTCAAATAGTTCTGAAATTGCCAATCTTTCGGTGAGCTCAGAAAGTGATTCAGGACATGAAATTATTCAGTTTGTTCCATTTACAGCGGGGAGGCTGTTTTTGCAAGTTGGCAATGTGGATGACACACAAATAACAGGCTCACCATTTACACTTTATGTGGTGCCAGGTACATATATTCGTAGACGTTACAATTACAATATATCTGACTTGTGAATCTTACATTTACCGATAACAAATTCTTTAGTCTCGTTTTATCTTATTTACTTTTTTTTTTACTTAGTAACATTTATTTATTTTGATTTCTTGTTCTCAAAGACGTCTCAACACTTAAGATGTGATCTCCTGTTTGGTCTTATAGGCCATTTTGGCCTCTTAAAAGATGTTAATATATCTTTCTTTCTTTCTTTCTATATCTTAAAATACTTATATATATATATATTTCTTTCTATATGACATTCCCGGGCAGTCCCCACACATATGTCTCATGCCCACGTTGTCGTGAAGATGCCCCGCAATGGTGTGAAATTCTCGTAAAAAGAGGCCAAGTGCGGGAGTGCAAACATGTGTGAATGTGGGGCAAAGGTGCCATAGGCACAGGTACCAAAATAAGGAAAAGTGAAGGGTGCATGAGGTGCACAAAAAGTAAGTGAGAAGAAATGCACATGTGCAAAAGGGTAGAGAGATGAGAAGCAAATGTGCATAAAGGAATGAAAAGGAGGAGGTGCACAAGTGTATAAAAGTTATGAGAGAGAGAGAGATTCACACACACATGTGTGAAAGTGAGAGAGGCACAAGGTTCCACACAATCAGTCATAAATAAGCCTTGATTTAAGGCCAATATTCCTCTCTTGAAAAGGAGAGCAATATTATGCCATTAAAGGTAAGGTGGCTCCCTTCTTGTTTTGATAGATAAAGGCCATTGTAGGTGCTTCCCTCGCTTCGGAGACCTCTCCATTCTGGATCAACCTATGCTCGAGATCTTTCGAAGACAAAAGTTATAATATATTTAACTTGAGAATCGCACATGTTCCCAAAACCACATTCTTTACTCTCTCTTTATCTTATTTACTTTTATATTTACTGAGTAATGTTTATTCTATTTTGGTTTATTGTTCTCAAAGACAAGACAACACTTACATTGTAATCTCTTGTTTGGTCTTATAGGCCATTTTGGCCTCTTAGAAGACATTAATATCTCTCTCTTTCTTTCTACTAATTTATTCCTGTTTTTCTTGGCATTTGTTTACAGCGGCACTTTCAATTTCCTCTTGTACTGCTGAATGGGTAAATGGGAACTTATTTCTGGCAGGATCTTCTGCTTCTTTTAAAATCATACTGAGAGACAAATATAAAAATATGTTGAATTCTACCTTGAAGAATCAGAATACCACAGGATTCAGTATGATACTATACTCTATAGGATCTATACAACGGATGATTCCGACCAATTTTTCAGTCACATCTGGTTTGGGCTATGAGCTGGTACAGTTTGTACCTTATATTGTTGGAAATTTCAAGATATGGATAGGGAAGGATAACATTGCGATTTCAAATTCAACCCTCAAATTCTCTGTAGTCTCAGGTAATATTGACTGCCCAATTCAACGAAATAAAATTCCATAATATTCTACCATCAGATAAGTATGTATTCAGATAACCTTATCAGCTAAGTTGATTGATTCCAAGAAATTTAATTAGAAATGATGTAAAAATCCCTTAGTTAAAGTCACAACTCACTGGTCATGACCCTTTGGTGAAGTGAGACTAAATGGTCATCTTCTTGCCCATGTTATTCTGCAGTATATCATTATTAACCAGATATGTTATAAGGGGCAGTGTGTTTTTGAAAGTTTCACATTGATGGCAACAATTGTGCTCATTTCGTTTGAGCTATTGCTTATCATATAAGAGGGGAAATTAACCTTTTTTGGTAGTTTTCCATTGCCCATCATTTAGCACGTCTATTACAGGGAACCTTTTGCCTTAATATCCTATTGATTGGTAATATCAAGTATTACAACATACCAAGCAAGCCATTGTCTCATTCTCAGCTGCACATTCACAATATTGTGATTAAACTCAATTAGATTTATTTGAGAAGCAGACCTATGTTATTAGAGCTCAATACTCCCAAGCTATTAAATAATTTGATGTAGGCAATGGTTTATTTTGCACGGCTTCCATCAATAATGACAAAGACTTAGATACTCTAGTTATAGTATCTATATATATAATTTGTGTGCAATCATCATAACTAGGTTGCTTGGCAATATCAATGGTTTTTGGTAAATTTAATATATATGCAAAGCCCTGTTTTCAAAACAAAAAAACTTCTTCATTACAAAACAATTTGTGAGTTTGAACCTGAATTGCAAATTTTATTGATAAAAAAATGTCTCTCAAGTCTGGGTGTTTGATGAATTCCACTGTCAGTTGCTTCCCTGCTACATATTTTCCAATTTAACTGCAAAGCCTATGAATAAAAAAGATATTTGGTTCATAAATAAAAAGATAATACATTTCTGTTTATGTTTATGATTCTAGCAACTGTTTCAATTGCACAATGTCGAGCTTCATGGCATAATGGTATCAACAAGTTCAGAGCAGGACATGATGCTGCAATCAATATTTCTTTGCATGATGCCTATGGCAACAACATTCGAACTAAAATTAATGCCAGCACTTTGCAGTTCTCTCTGAGGGTAAATGGGAGGAAGGGAGAAAACATGTATATATCAAATATAGCTATACTCATGAATCATGGAAATATTTCAATCACCTTTATGCCTTGTTTGGTAGGGGTATTCTCTCTACAAGTTGAAAATAATGGTGAAGAAATTCAGAATTCTCCTCTCTCATTTACTGTGTATCCAGGTAAACTATAAACTTACCAATGAAGATAATATTTTATTATTCTATTTTATTTTTGAGAAGCATACACCTATTTAAGATTTAGAGGATCGCCTTATGTGCAGTTCTTTTGCGATTCAGGAAATATCTCTATCCATGCTTCTCTTGGCTCCTGGTATGGTGGAGTTAATCGTTCCAAACCAGATGAAGTCTTGAAACTCAACATTTTGATTAGAGACGTTTTTGGGAATCCTGTCCTTTCACCATCAAATAAAACTGTTTCAGATTTATTTATACCAAAACTTGTCAATGACCAAGGACAAGACACAGAGAATTTGACATTTAATATTGGTTTCACAAATGTACCTGGAAATATCGTTCTTTCATTTTCGACAAGGAAGACAGGGAAGCAATGGTTGCAGGTGGGACGACATGGAAATCAGAGTGAATTCCTTTTCAATGCACCCTTGTCTTTCTTTGTGGAGGATGGTAAATTGATCCATCTTTAAAGTTAGTACTTTATTTCCATTATTATATTTGCTAGAAATTTGATGTCTTTATGTTGGGCACGTGATGCAAAATAGGAATGGTTGCAGAAATCTTGGCTGTTTATTATTTGATGCATTGTGTTTTCAAAGCAAACACATGCCTTTAACTTTACACATGTTCCACCCATCTATGGATTTCTGTAAAGTTTTACCTTTGGTGCATGAAAAATCCAGATTCTTTGGTTTCAATCAACTATACATATTTGTGTGCCCTTAAATGTTAGATCTTACACAACTGTGTCCCCTAAGCTCTCTCTAGGCTCCCTCTGCAAGCTCCAGCTCTGTCCACTGGAACAGAGTATGCATACTGTTCAGCTTCAAAGTTTTGTCCTTATACAGATGTAGGTCTTACACATGGCCTATCCATTTTCATCAACGCCATAATAATAACCATCATTGCTTTTATATATCTATCATTGACACCCCTGAAGCCCATTTACGAGTGTCAAACTAATTTTTATTTCGAGCTATGTTTCCACTCACAGTTTTAGTTCTATTTTTTAATGTTAATTGGTGAAGAGTATTTCATATAGCAATGATTGCCAAGGTGTTTAAGAGGCCAATGTCTAAGCATTGTGATTGTGCGATAATCTTGATAACATGCAGTATTACTACAGGTCCTCTATCATTTCAACATACATATGCCGAATGGAAATATCGAGTCAATATCTTTGCACCAAATAAAGGAGTAAAACTCTACATTTTTCAAAAGGATAAATGGGGGAATGCTGTGGGTGCCCTGGCTAATCTTCAAGTTATAATATACCGAGGAGACGAAACAATACCATCTCCTTATGCAGATATTTGGTTTCAAGCTGCAGAGGGTTCTGGTAAAGGAACTCAATTGATAACATTCACAACCACCGCTGCTGGAATATTTTCATTATACATAGAGGACGTATCAGGGAACAAAATTAGTGGGTGTCCATATAATTTCTCAGTGCTTGGAAGTAAAACTCTCCTTCCTTCACTGTTTTGATTATGTTTAAGAACATTTTACTTAATGCATGAGATGGAATGATTCTTGATATGGTTTACAAGCAAGAAATGCATAACTTCATAAGAAACATGGTATTAGAAGTTAGCTGATTCAGCAGAGTATGCACTCTATGTGCAGATTCCTATCCTGCAAACACATAAGTGAGAAGTATGCCACATTATTTGCTGACCTCTACTACATGATGGAGAAGGATTACCCATGTCTCTTAGACCAAGGTCCGCCCGAGTGTAAGAAACATAAGCAATCAACCTGTACATTAGCACATGGAATGCAGGGGCAATCACACATCACTGACTTCTTCCATGGTATACACTCCCGACGACAATGTGCCGTGGAATCACCATTGAGCAAGAAAAGGAATCCTGTGGTGACAGTAGAGATATCTAGTACCAGGAGACAGTGTACATGAGTCAAAAGAATCCTGTGTTGACAATGGAAATATCTTGTATCAGGATACAGTGCCATAAGTCAAAACAGAGCCATATCATTGCTTTTCATTATCACTTGAGGGCACCTCTAAGAGGAATTCATGCACTTCATCTTTCCTCGCTCTACCGCACCATCATCCAACGCCATGACCCATCACTACCACTCATCCTATATATAGTAGATATGTGCTTCATGCTTGTAATTCCATCCAATGAATTAATGTCAGTATCATGGATAACCAAAATAACCCATAGTTGTAATAATGGTTTGCCTCATTGGTTGATTTCAATATCTGGTAGGCATTAATATATCTTTCTTTCTCAGGGGAACCTAGTTAATAGCCATTCAATTGTTGCACTTGTGATGCACACATATTTACACATGATTATAGGCAGTGATTGCATCAATGGATCTGGAGTTCCATCATCTGCCACTGAGCACACTCTAATAGGTGGGAGATACTGATGTCATTCTACTAGATTCTTGAGAGACAATGCACGAATTTTTTAGATAATTTATGATACATATGTCCACATTCCTGGTGTTTACAATGAATAACATCATCACAATGTCTTATCTGTATTTTTCTTGTTATCAGACATTATATCAGATCTCATTGGATATAACTTCTTTGGTTTTTCTAAGATGTTACTATGACATTTCATTTCTCTTACATGCACTTAATTAGTAAGTCCTGATCAATTTGGTCTCGTAAAGGTATATTTACTGTGTAAACATAGCATATAATATTCTGAATTTTTTTACAGCGTATATGGTACAAGAAAACAAATCTCTTATATATGGATTAGGATTAAACCCTTCTGTTGTTGGTCAGTTGTCAACATTTTTTATACAACTCAAAGATATTGATGGGGAAAATGTGGAAGGATATAGTCGAACAGTCTCAGCAATCGTTGACCCAGAAAGTGAAAACGAGATGAAAGTCATTGGAACCAGAGTGTTAGATAAAGTTGGCCTTTATAAAATAAGTATTACACTCAATAGATCTGGAGAACATGATATGCTTTTGTTGTACTGCAATGTGCCATTAAATTCTTCAAGACAAATAAAAAAGGTTGTATATGCAGGTAGACTTTTAATGAGCATGTCTATGATTGTAATTTTTAACAAGTGTTTACTTCTGTAATTTGCAACCATGTATGCCCAATAGTGGCTTTAGTCCGTGGAAGTAGTTGAGGGGAAGTTTTTCAATGAAGTTTTCATCTGAAATTTTCAATGTAGATGACCATAGGCTATCAAGAAAAAGTCATGGATAAACTCAATCTGTCTGTAGACATCTCAAAAGAAGCATGTCCGTGAATAGTATAGATGCTTCCATCCAATATACCATAATAGAGATTGAGTGGGAACACCTTTGTTGTTCACACTATGGTCAGTCAATATGCAGAGGTAGAGATGCTTCTTTCCCATATACCTTAAAAGAGGTTGAGTGGGGACACCTTTGTTGTTCACACACTATGGTCAGTCAATATGCCTTGGTCTTTGAAGTATTACTAGATTTGCTTAAGAAAATCTCATCCAAATCAGATAGTCTATAACTAAAGCGCAAATAAAAAATAACCTCTAGATTCCAGGTGGTTCCTCTGAACAGTCTTGTTCCATAAAATGTAACTGATGATATCAAGCACTTTATTACTCTCAGGTTCTAACTTGTACTTTGGATGTCTTTCTTGGCTGCAAAAATATCAATGCAGCGTAGACAGTTTATGTTGTGTCAAGGCTTTGTCGAACTTTTAATCTTTATGGTCATAGTTGCAGGATATTCCACTGGTATCTTGAACATTTTGCCTCCTGATGATTCAGATGATCATCATAAATACAGTCCCGGACAATATCCAGCATCCACCTTGTGCTATATATGAAACAGCTGGTATGTGCATACTTAATAGGCAGTAATTCTGTCTACTGTAGAATTACTGATGAGACAAGGATATCATACCAAGATGTCATGATTTAATTATCCCAGTCAGTTAACCCTCTGACTGATGCGTAGTGACATCGATTACCCTCCAATGCAAATCATCTTCGCTGTCATAGCCACTTTCTAATTGATTTGAGATTAACTATTATCAGTCAGATGATCATCAGCAAAATAGTGTTCTGTACAATATCCAGTATCCACCTTGTGACGTATCTGGGACAGCTGTTACGCACACACATGATAGTAAGTGATTCTGTCTATGTGTCAAGGATACTGTGCCAATATGTCATGATTTACTTATGCACTAACCATCAAAGTAACACATTGATATTGATTAACCATTCAATGGAGAAGCACTTGTGATGGCGAGAGATAAGGTGTTTATCTGTCAATGGCGAGAGATCATGGTTCATGAGGGCGAGGCCTATGTGCACGGCAAATTGCAATTGTCCAATCTATTAAAACCTCTTTTCCTGGTCCTGGTTGGGAGCCCATTCGTGTAGCCCTTGATTGACTTATAGCATGAGTAGGAGTGATGGTCCATAAGAAAGTTGTGATTATTCTTTGTTGATGAGCTTGTGTGGCTATATTATATTGTCCTTCAACAACTTCTCCCTATGTCTCTTGAGTTCTAGCAAAAAAATCCCCAAGCATGGTTGTTCCTCATGTTCCATTACCTTGTGTAGGTGGCCAAAGCCTTGGTTAAAGAGAGTATCTCTCATTTCATAAAAAACACTACAGTGACAAACATTGTGTCCTCAGATTCCTGATGACACAATTGGCAAATTCTTTCTTCGAGAGGTATTCGTGCATATCTGCCCATCTCAATCTCTAATGGATGTGAAGAAGTTTGCAGCTGCTCTATCACACTGCGCAGTGCACAGGTTAGATGTATGTCCATATAAGAGAGCCTGATGAATAATCCATCCACCGATGTGTGTAAAAGTGTCTTATAATGGACCATCTTCTTGCCAAAGGGATATTTTGATCATGCCAATGGTTCGAGCCACATGGCAGAAGCATAAATGCACTCTATCCTTCGTTTAAAGAGCTCCCAAAGCCATTGGATACAGCTCGCTGATCTGAATAATGCCTCGATGATTATAAGGGCTGCTCCCATCTCTTTCCAGATTATATAATGTGGCACCAATGCTTTGCTCCTTATCATGCAGGCAATCATTGAGACTAAAGGTCGCTCTAAATCTTTCAAGTTATTTGTCTTGGTAAGACTCTGTCCCCCTGTTTCTACTCCATAGAGAAGAGTTGTTGTCACAAGTGTATCAAAATAGCCATATTTTAGTTCGCGGCTCTTGGAACTGAAAATCTGCAGATTGTCTTTCAAGAGCACCAAGGGAAAGTCCGGCACAAGCAGCCTCCCTCAAGGAGAGAACCTAGGCCCTATGAAGGTTACTCCTAGGTATGTGTAGGAGTGTGTGTATGCAACCTTTTCCACGAGAAGAATTTTGGTTCTGATCTTATTACCCATGCTTGAGTGGTGTTAAACACTATCATTTTAGTTTTATTCATGTTTATTGACAAGCTGTTTTCTGTAGAAAGTACTTTTAATGTGTTTAGATGTCTTTTTAGTCCCTCCGGAGAGTCGAAGATCAGCACAATATCATATGCATATAGTAATATTTGTATGGCTGTACCCGCTAGGCATGCTCCTGAACCCCTGAATCTCTCTATGTAATGTGATATCTCATGACTGAAGAGAGTTAGTGATAGTCGGCATCCTTGTTTAACTTCGATTGTGCTAGCTACCATCTCCAACAAACCATTGGGAGAGCGCACTTTTCCTGATATGGATTCATTCAGTGCATAGATTCTCCATTGCATATCTATAGTGACACCAAGGGCTTCTAGATGTTGCAAAAACCGAGCATGCGTCACAGTGTCGAAGGATTTTTGGAAAAGCAGCAATAAATCCTCTTGTTATGGGCTCTGCCTTCCTTGGTAAGGGATCGAAGGGTCAATTTGTGATCCAATGTTGTGAATGGAAGCAATTTCACTCTCCCCATATACTCAATTCTGAGTCTAGGATCAAGCCATATAGTATTGTCAAGTGATGCTCAATCATGATTGTCCTATAATTGCTTATGTAGGAGAAGCTTGTAGGTCTATTATTAAAGAAACCAAATTCTTCATTTACATTACTCTTCTTTGTTGTGGTAATCCTGTGCATATAACTATTAAGTATATATTTCCCTATATTTCTTCATATTAGGCATATTTCAGATCCTTTAACTTTTGCTTACATTATGGTTCTTTTTCAGGAAACGTCAGCATTGCAGATACTGTTGTTGCTGCTACAGATGGCCTAAAATACCATCCACTTATTTTAGTTCCCCTTCCTATTGTAATTCTGTTGAAAGATAAATATGGAAATCCTGTTCCAGGTCAAGCTAGCCTGCTCAGTATACAGTTCACAGGTCATAAAAGGTCACCAGAATTTAGCTCATTTCAAGAGATGGAAACGGGGAATTACACAATTAATTATCGAGCTTTTGAGATTGCACCTATGAATATATCTGTATATTATAGAGTGAACATAACGATACCTGGATTTCCATTCTATTGCTACACACATTCATGTAAGATGATGTCAATTAATATATAAGTTTTAGTTTCTCCCATATGCATCATCTAAACAATTTGATATAGGAGTTTTGCAGCTGGCTGGTTTCCTCTTCCTAAGCCTGACATATCATGGACATGGGAGAATACAACTGCAATCATTAATGTGTTGGATAATGATTACTTTCGACACAAACCAGGTGTTCTCCAAGGAGTGCAGAAGGTACATGAATATTGTGAATGTTGTGTGCACTTTTCAGATAATTATTATTCTTTCTTCTACTCTGTTGTAGCTCATGTAGATTGCTGTTTTTAGTTCTGTGCATTATAGTTGAACCATATAATATCTTTCTAATCGGGATGATTTTAATAGTGAATGACGTCGATGGGTCAGCCACTCAATAACTGTCCAAACCATGTCCATGATATGAAAAGTAGGGGAAGCTAGCAAAAACCTAGTTCTATTTTTTTGGCGAAGCATTATCTTCCATTATCCTTTGAATTCTATCATAGTATTATACATATACAAATAAGTTACTGATTAATAATGCAGATAGTTTCCAACCAAGTGGATCTAGGTCATGCTGGGGAAAATGTAACTTGATGATTATCAGGGAAGTCATGCAAAATGTTATTATGTAACCTTCTATTTGATTTGAACCAATGACTTTCAATGTATGAATTTAATACTCACATAGTTAAGAAAAAAAGCAAGCATCTCTTAAAAGAGGCTAGCATAGCCTATGAAATTGAACGACAGATTGCATCTGAAAATGTTATCTGATGATTTGGAAAACAAACCAGAATACCTATATGAGCAAATTAAGAAAACTGTTTCTGGCTATTCGTGAAGCATTCGGCTAAGTGTGTATATGTAAGCTATCCATGCTCCTGTGGAAGAATCACAGATCTTCCAGTTAACTTAGAGAGTCATGAAGTTAGATGACTCCCAAAGTTTAGGCAAATCCTAACTTAGACTTAGGTGAGTCATAGATTTGAAAGATGCCTCATTAAGACATGTTCTGATTTAGACAAATCCTCAACTTGGACAAATCCTAGCATTTAGACATATT
>NW_028231032.1:0-19625 GCF_043228905.1 Azolla caroliniana | reverse complement strand
ATGAGTTTTTTCAAAATGAATTTTATTCTTCAGTTGAGCCTCCTTGAATCGTTGGGCTACTAATTCTATATCTTCAGGTCAACATTCTAATTGTTGAATTTGGAAAGCAAGCAATTATTCTCTGCTCACCTCTTCTCTCCATGGAATAGATATTCATGACATAATTGATTCTTCTACCGTCATGATGGGCTTTTGGCCAAGTATCAATTCAGTTGGCATGTATCCTATTTTCGAACTATGCGTTGTTCCATCCGCCCATAGTGCATAAGTTAGCATGCGTGGCCAATCTCTTATTTTACCTTTGTAGTTTTTCACGGTCGCCTTAACTATTGGGCTATGTCCTCTTTCAATCTTTCCATTGGCTTCTAGATTATAAGCAGTTGTAAGTGATAAGTTGACCCCTATCCGGTTGAAGAATCCTTTAGCTTCATCAGAATCAAGTTTTCCTCTATCTGCAATTATTTTACCAACACACCCATAACGACATATTACATCTTCTAATAAAAATTTACATACAGCTCTAGTTGTTTTTTGTCCCAATGGTCTTCCTTCTACTTGGTTTGTAAGGTCTTCTCTTGCTAGTACTAAATATCGCATTTGACCTTCCCAAAGTGGCATTGTCACTAGATCGACCATCCATTTATAATGCATTGATGATGAATATGTTGGTTTTAGCTCATCTCGATATCAAATAGTTGAATACCTCTAGCAAACCTCACAGGTTTCCACAGATTTCGTTACGTCTTTATACATTTGTGGCCACCAATACTTTTCTTTCAACTTCATAAATGTCGCGCATATGCCTCTATGCCCTGCCCACAAACTATCATGGAATTCAATAATTAATTTTCTTTTATTGTCATCCTTACAAATGACTCAAAGAGGATTTTCGGTTGGCCTTTTTGGACGCCTCCATAAATGCTCTTCATGTAAAAAAAACTTGAATGCCCGTCTTCGAAATTCATTTAATTGTTTCTTCGATCATGATGGGTTGGTTTTTTGAGTCTTTAGAATTTTGTTTTATGTCTAACCATTGACCTTCATACTCCATATCTTTAAACATTATGCTTACATTAAACTCATCATGAGGCTTAATAGATACTTGATGAGCAACTTGATGGCCTGTAGTTGCCCAATTCTTATCTTCAACTTGCATCACCCTTTCATTTACGAACCTTGCTCTTGACAACATATCTGCAATTGGGTTCTCTTTGCCCTTTATATGTCGTTGTCGTGCCTTTCGGCGCCGGATCGTTGCGTTGGACTAGGAGGAGGAAGAATTTGAGGCAATCTAGTTATGAGTAGATTTTCCTAGAAAATATACGTGACCTTACCTTTCTATGTGGGATATCTACTTTTTAACACTTACGATGTGTTAATGTAATGGTAAGCCTTTACATTATAAACATGGAGGTACAAGGTTTGAATCTTGCCCTAGATGCATGTAACATGTATTCTTTGTTTTCTTCATATTTATTAAATTGGGTACTTTATATGCTCTTCAAGTAGTGTACGAAATACACTATGACACAGTAATTCTGTGTTCATGGTTCTGATGTATGCAAACCCCTGAAGCATTGCAATATCTGGTGTCGTGCAACTTGCTATCATTATGATGAGTGGCAAACAATCTGTTTCAAACACTACATCTGCTTTAATAAAGTAATCTCTATATGTTTTTAATGCAGTAAGCAAACCAGTAAGCAAACCCCACAATTCTCGTTTAACTTCTGCATAATTTCTTTGTCTTTCATTTAATATCTTTGCTCCAAACATGATAGCATATCAATGTTGGTCTTCATCTTCTTGGTTGATAGCCCAACCAATCCCAATTGGGCTAGTATCAACTATCACTATAATTGGTCTTTCACCTTTGTAGTCTGGTTGACGAAGAACTGGCGCTTTCAATTGTTGAACAACTTGTGTATGTTCATCAATCCCAATAAACTTCTTCCCTTTTCTTAAAAGTTGGTAGAGAGGATCTCTGTTACCGATTCGCAAACCTCCTTCATATTTTGTATTGCGTTAATTTTGATCGGTGACGGCTTCCTCCCATACTAGCCACACATATGACCAACTATCAGAACTTCGTTCTACCCAAAGCTTAACTTTGTTCTTGATAGTGTCAAATGTAGCTACCCAAGCTTATTTAAAATTCTTTCACAATCATTAATGTGATCCATCACAAACTTTCTGCAACCATTTCCAACCACAGTCTCATCTTTCTCTCTTTCTAAGTGCCATCCCTTCATGGGAATATCATCTAAAAATGGCATAGTTACCTTTGGGATGTACTCATGTAGAACTTTGTTCATTGCATTCATCATATGAGCAACTGAATTTGTCGCACCTTGAGGTAGAGTGCACATCTGAACTAACCCAATTGGTGTTTTCATTGTTGTGATATTGCAACTATCAATTGCTAGTTGAAATTGGTCATATCCCGAATATAGGTCCCATATAGAGTAAATTGCTCTCCCACCAAAAGCTTCTACAAATTCATCAACGATCAGTTCGATTCCTGCATTTCGGATTATGACTTTGTTGACTAGTTGTAGATCTTGAATGAATCTTAGAGAACCATCTTTCTTTGGAACCGTGAACCATCGGTTGGAATATGGTGCATTGGAAGGCTCCAAAATCTTCATCTTGACTTTATCCTTTAGTACCTCCAACAATTGAGCCAATCGAGCTCTCGATATTGCAATAGGTTTAAAATTTTAAGGAATATGAGGGATAGTAAATATTACCATTGGTGTCACCACCTTTGGATCTACACAACCAATCTCCTCAGATTTGAATGTGAACGCTTTCCCATGCCTAAAGATCATTTCTTTGAAAGTCGCGAGCTTTGATTGCAGAAGATATTCACCCCCTCCGATTCTCAAGTTATTTATTGTCTCTCAAGTGAAGTGATATCCGATATTCTCTATTGGTTGAAGCATAGACTCGATTGGTGCTGCCTCCATCTTCTCTTCACTGTCAATAGGTAATGGTACTGCAACAGGTTTGACGTTTTTATCTATTGTTTTGTATTTTGTATTTTGTATTTTGTATTACATAAACTTTCTACTTCATATTTACAATTATACCTATCAATCTCATAATACATATCGATTGTGTTTACATGTATCTTTCTAACACTCTCATCATCTTCTTTCAAATACATTAGCTCTTCTATAGTATTTGCAAATGAAATTTCTTCCATAACACTTTCAATGTGCTCTTCTATTTCAAGTACTCCATTATCCTTCAATGCATGTTGAAACAAATTAGCATTTTTTTTCAAGTTCCTCTCGCATATAACACCACTTTCAGAAACATGAAATGACATATTCATATGTTGTAATGCCCTACGTGAGGGTCTTTTAATAATGGGACTATTGCAACCCTCATTTGCAACAGTCCTAGTAAAACACCTGATTATCAAAATCATCACATTCTTTTGGTATTTAATGATCACAAAGCTCTTGCTTGTTCCTCTCATGATTTGGGTGAACTGTCATAAACTGTATAGTTCGTCGTCCATCTTGGCTACGGTTTTTCGCATAAGCAGAACCATTGTCGAGGACTTTGGTCTCCATTCGTACCGATGTGATGTATGGTTGCCCCAAGATTATCGGATAGGTAGATCCTTCTTGCATAAAGAAATGTTGATCTACCTCTATATCACCAATAGTAACCTTTACATTTGGGCATGCACCAAATAAATCTTCGATGACTGATGTGGCTGCTTTTATGCGCCAACCATGTTGAGTATCAATTGGCCATCTACCTTTCCTGCAAAAATCAGCAATCATTATATTTATTTCAGAACCATGATCAATAAGTGCCATCATCGTGTCTGGAACATTTCAAATCTTCACATGATGCTCAGTAGTGGCTCTTGCCCAACATTTGCGAGAGTAGTGGCTTCTTGTATCTGTTGAACTTATCATTGAGGTTGATGCATGTTGAGAGTCAACAATGATATTGTTCGACTCGTTGCTCACCACTTCATATGCCACCTTCGGATTTGTCTCTTTAACGTGCTCATTTACTTGCTTCTTTCTTCGCACAATATCAATTATTTCATCATGAAATTCCTTTTTTGCAATACCTAACACTTCTCTTAGTGTAAATTCTACTCAACTATCTAGTATTCTTGTTTCTAAAACTTTCTTTAAATCCGTATCCTTTTCAATATCAGACATTAATTTGAACAAAGGACCTGATTTACCTTTTTTGACTTTTGCGTCCATCTCTTTTCTTTTGCTTTCTCTTATTTCATGCCTTTTTGTTTAGCCAATCTCATCATCCGGCCTATTCCTTTTTTCTTCCACGATCACCTCATGCTCTTGGTGTTCTGCCATCTGAGCATAGACTGTCATAGCATTTACTAGAATATCCCATCCAGTGTTTTTCCTTACAAAATCTCCGACAACACGAAGGTTTTCCATCTTCAGCTTTTGCTTTTGTGTGGAACTTACAACCTTCTCCCAGAATGACGATCGGTATGGCGTGTCATCGAGACGCATTCCTGTTGTTGTCGAGTAGTACATTGCAAAAACATTCTTTGCTTTAGCTTCTTCAAACTTAACCTTGACACCACCATCACCAAAGTTCTTTGTAAGTGGACTTCTAGTTTCAGTTAAGTAAATCTTACCATTTTTCCAATACACCAAGTCTCGATTTTCCATGTCTTTATATTCCTCACAATCACATAATCGATGTTTGAGACGATTGCACCACATGCATCGAGGTCGAAATGGTTCCCTTGACCTCGAAGTTTGACCATTCTCAAGCTTTGTCACTTTAATTGTTAAATCTTTCATACTTTGAACTAAATCATCAAGCAAAGACTCACTCTTAGTTCCGATCATTTCACGTGGTTGATGCACCATTTCGTGTGATGGTTCTCAACCAATTTTTTGAACTTCGATGTTTTGCTCAAGCCTATTCGTGATTCCCACATGTGGTATTTGTAGCATTGCACCATTCCATTGCATTCTTTTCATAAATTTGTTACAAGCATTTGTTACCTCATTCCAATCTGCAGTTATACCATCGTCGGCATTTGGTATCTCAAGCATAAGTTCCAAATCCTTTCTATATCTCTTGTCAACTGCCTACAAAAATAAAGCAACCTTTTGCCAAGACAAAGGGTTTCTTTCTTCTAGCTTTAAGTGTCCATACAATCTATGAAACTCCCTTTTTGTGTCAGCCACAGATAATCCTTTATCTTCTTTTAAGACCCATTCAAAGATCATGGCGGAATGTTCGTAATGAGACATAGAGCAAATTCTATGTCGGCCTCTACTTCAACAAATGCCTCCAATCCAGAAGATGTATGGTTCGTCAACTCCGGTGCTTCAAACCATATGACATCCCATCAAGAATGGTTCAAAGACCTTCGAGAGCCGGGAGACGACACCACTCATCCGATTCAACATGTCGGCAATGTCCCATTCGGGAAAGAAGGTGAATAAACTTGCATAAAAAATGTCTTACATGTACCCACCATAATGAAGAATTTGGTCTTAGTTGGCCAAATTGTGGAGCAAGGCATGCAAGTTCGATTCAACCAAGGTGGTTGCTTCATCGAGAAGGAAGGCCAACTAATTGCTCGTGGTCGAAGGGAAGGCCGGATGTTTATCCTCGAAGTGAACGAGGTAAAATCGGCCATGTTTGCAAAGAGCCTCAAACCTGACACCGACATAGAGCTATGGCATAAAAGAATCAGCCATATCAATCTCAACAAACTCAAGACGATGCAATCGAAAGGAGTCGTCAATGGGCTCCCGACCTTCAAAGAGAAAGAGATTGAAGGAGTATGTGAAGCATGCCAATAGACAAGTAACATCGGCACCCGTTCCCGACGGAGAGGAACGTGAGCATATGCCTATTGGACGTAGTCCAGTCGGATGTGTGGGGACCGACACAGACGGCCACAGTTGGAGGATGTCGGTACTATGTTACCTTCATCGACAACTTCTCTAGGTACACATGGATCTTTCCCATGAGGATGAAGAGCGAAGTGTTTTCACACTTCCAAAAATTCAAAAACGAAGCCGAAAAAACAACCAGCCGCCATATACGATGTCTTCGATCAGATGGAGGAAAGGAATACTTCTCCGATGCGTTCACGGCATACCTTCAACAAGAAGGAATTCGGCGAGAATTCACTTGTAGACACACATTACAACAGAACGGTGTAGCCGAACGCAAGAATCGGTACATTCTCGAAGTAGCAAGGGCCATGCTAAATGAGAAGCATATGCCCAAGTCATATTGGGCCGAAGCTGCAAATACCGCCATCTACCTCATGAACCGATGCACAACATCTGGAGTACACGAGGTCAGCCCGCACGAGAAATACTATGGGAAGAAGCCAGATCTATCCCATGTAAGGATATTCGGCTCCATTGCATACGTGCACATTCCCGATGAGAAGCAACAGAAGCAAAATCAGAGAAGTGCATCCTCGTGGGGTACTCATTGGAGCAAAAGGGGTACAAGTGCTTCAACCCCTCTACTCAGAAGGCTTGTGTAAGTCGGGATGTTGTCTTTGACGAATCAACATCATGGTACAAACCCGAGCTGACTCCTCCCGAACCATCTATGAACGACCTCGACAACACAGAAAACGATGATCAACTAAGTTCAATACTCAAAGAGAGTCCGATCTCAACCAGATTGAGCGGACCACAAGAGCCTCCGAGCAACCAAAGCATATCTCGACCAAGTCCAAAGATGGACAAAGGGAAGGCCAAAATGCCGGAATATGAAGACAATCACTTCGAAGGCAACAAATCGACTCACTCACTCGATAGTGAGGTTGATGGCTTTGATATGCCTCTTATGAGGTCACCTAGAGTAAAGAAATCTCTCACATCAGCAAATGAGAAACTCCTTCACTCCATCGGAGAGAAGAATCTAGTTAGCCGATTCGGCTACAACGACTATATGGCATACCACTATGCCTTTATGATGAAGGTGGCAGCAGTTCGAGAACCGGAGAGCTTTGCTGAAGCCGCTAAAGATCTATGATGGGTCGAAGCGATGAATGAGGAGATGCAAGCACTCTCCAAAAACAAGACATGGGATCTCGTCCCTCACTCACCTCACAAGAAGGCAATCGGTTGTTGATGGATATACAAAGTGAAGTATAATGCCAATAGTTCCGTCAACCGCTACAAAGCTCGACTCGTAGCAAAAGGCTACGCACAAACGCATGGAGTTGACTATGAAGAGACCTTTGCCACGGTGGCAAAGATGACAACCGTGCGAACCGTGATAGCACTTGCTGTAGCGAAACGGTGGCACCTCCACCAGATGGATGTCAACAACGCCTTTCTTCAAGGCGAATTAGAAGAGGTGTACATGGTACAACCACTCGGCTTCGAATCCAATATTCATCCGAAAGCCGTCTACCGACTCAAGAAGCCTCTCTACGGCCTTAAGCAAGCACCACGTGCTTGGCACTCAAAGATAACACAATATCTTCATCAAATCGGCTTCCGAATGTCAAAATCCGACAATTCTCTCTATGTAAGAAGCGATTCCGAAAGTCCGATTATCATCATCCTATACGTGGATGATCTAGTCATTGGAGGTGAGCATCTAGTCAACATCAACAAGGTCAAGTCCCTCCTCTCCAGCAAATTCGAGATGACGGACATGAAAGAGCTCCATTACTTCCTTGGCATTGAGGTAATCCGGACTCCAACCAGAGTAATGATCTCTCAACGGCACTACATACTCAACTTGTTATACAAGTTCAGGATGACCGACTACAAATCTGTGGTAACCCCTCTCGATCAAAACCTCAAACTAGATGCCGACTCTGGCACCACAGAGTGTGAGCCGGCTCAGTATTGACAATTGATTAGGAGCCTCATCTACCTCACGATCACTCAACCCGACATGAGCTATCCGATTGTTCTCATTAGCCAATTCATGCAAACTCCACGAGATTGTTGGAGAATAGGTCGTCAGTGCGGAAGATCAAGAAGCATTCGATGGTTTCTGAGTACCTGCGTATGACAGACTGTAGGTCGTTGGACAGAGAGAGAGAGAGAGAGAGAGAGACAAAAGACTCTTTATTCCATAAAGCAACAATACAATAGCCAACCCCACAAAGAGGTTACTAGGTCACTATATATAGTGACCGACTTAGGGCAACTGCCCTTTATGCTAATTACATAAATGGCCAAAACAGGATAGTGTGAATACGTCCATTATACACATGTATTCGACACTCCCCCGTAATGGGCGTATACATGGGTTATCTAAGATTACAGGTATAGACTTAGGTTCTCGGACATATCAGCTTTGTTCGAGTCGGCAGGGTCCGAAGGCAGAAGACCGAACTGGTCGGGTCGGAACAGTTGAAGCCGATCATTAAGGAACTGATGTCGGTTGTCGGAAACCATCCTGCTCTGTGTCCGGCTCTAACCGGACTGGTTTGTCGTTACGCCCATCTGATGCCGAAGAGACCGAAAGCGGTCTGCCGAAAGACACTTGGTCATTCCATCTGCGACATTGTCGGTTGTGGATATTTTCTCTAGACCGATTTTCCCTGAGATGACGCAGTCCCGAACGAAGTGATATCGAACGTCGATATGTTTGGAGGCGTTGTGGTGAACCGGATTTTTCGACAAGGCAACAGCACCTTGACTGTCGCTGTAGACAACTGGAGCCGAGTCATGGTCGACTTGTCGAAACGTGTGCGCCAGCCGACCGAGCCACAGAGCTTCTTTTGCTGCGTCGGACGCAGCTACATATTCTGCTTCGGTCGTTGAGGTCGCTGTGCACTCCTGAAGTTTCGACTTCCATGAGATTGCTCCATTGCCGAATTTGAAGTAGTATCCGGTTGTTGATTTCCGACTGTCTATACAGCCGGCGAAATCCGAGTCGGTGTAACCGACTACGCCTGAGGTTCGGTTCGGACCGAAAAGAATGCCATGGTCTTTTGTGCCAGCCAGATATCTGAACACATGCTTGACTGCGTTCCAATGCGATCGGCCAGGATTGTGCATAAATCTGCTAACGACTCCTACGGCATGAGAAATATCAGGCCGTGTCGCGACCATCAGGTACATAAGGGAGCCGACTGCCGGTGCATACGGTACCGACTTCATATCTTCCCCCTCCGGACCGGATGTCGGGCAGTCTCGCTGAGAGAGCCGAAGATTCATGGGGAGCGGGGTTGAAGCAGATTTGGCTGATTGCATGTTGAAGCGTTCCAAGACACGTCCGATGTAGTCGGTCTGAGACAAAAAAAGATGTCGTTTATCGCGATGCCGACTAATCTTCATGCCGAGTATGTGTCGTGCCGGACCGAGGTCCTTCATGGCAAACTTCAACCGCAGTTGCCGAACGAGATCGGCAAGTTCGCCCGCGTGGCGTCCAGAAATTAGCATGTCGTCCACGTAAATGATGAGGAAGATGGGTGATCCATCTTGAGCTGTGTTGGTGAAGAGACAATGGTCCTCATCGCTTTTGGAGAAGCCGATCGATTGGATGAAGTCGTCGAACTTCTTGTACCATTGTCGGGGTGCCTGTTTGAGGCCGTATAGACTCTTCCTGAGTCGGCAGACTAGATGTTCTTGGCCAGTTGCCACGAAGCCTTTTGGCTGCTCCATATAAATTTCCTCCTCGAGATCACCATGGAGGAAGGCTGTTTTGACATCTAGCTGAATCAGCTCCAAGTTGTCGGCTGCCACTACGCCGAGTAGAAAACGAAGGGTTGTCATTTTCACCACTGGTGAAAAAATCTCGTCGAAGTCGACGCCATATTCTTGTCGGAAGCCCTTCGCAACTAATCTGGCCTTGTACTTTGGGGTGGTCGAATCAGACGTCTCTTTTAGTCGATAAACCCACTTGCAAGGAAGAGCACGTCGGTTCCTAGGTAATTCGACTAGATCCCAAGTCTTGTTTGCCCGAATGGAGTGCATTTCCGACTCCATCGCCAGATGCCAGGTGGCGGAATCGACAGATGTCGATGCTTCTTCGTAAGACGTCGGTTCTCCGGCGTCGGTGAAGAAAATTCCAGGAGAATACCTCTCCGGAGGTTGCGACAGTCTCTCGGATCGTCGAGGTATGATTGGGCTGGTCGCATCGGGTATCGTGGTCGGATGGTCCGAAAGCGAGTTGTTCTGCTGTGCCGAGTCGGAGTTGTCCGAGTCGGTAGAGTAAGGTTCAGCTACCCGTGAAGCTGACCGTGTGTTGAGAGCGGGGCCTTCTTGAAGGGTTGGCACATCGGAAAATGTTACCCTTCGGACTTCGATTGGTTTTTCGACGGATGGGTTCATAGCCGACTCGTTGAACACAACGTCCGAACTTCGAACGATTTGCCTGCGTTCGGGGTCCCAGAGTCGGTATCCCATTTCGCCGTCGGATCCATATCCAAGGAAAATGCATTTCCTGGACCGAGGTGCAAGTTTTCGGCGATCATCTTTCGGAATGAGGGCGTACGCCTCGCATCCGAAGATCCTCAGCTTGTCGTAATTCGGCTTACTGCCGATCCATAGTTCCTGAGGAATTTGAAGTCCTAGAGGTCTACTTGGCGACATATTGATTATGTGTACTGCCGTGAGTAGAGCCTCTGCCCAGAAGCCATCCGACAGTCCGGAGTGTTGGAGCATGGAAACTGTCCGTTATTGGATTGTCCGATTCATTCGTTCTGCAATCCCGTTTTGCTCCGGACTGTGTGGTGCCGTAAGTTCACGTCGGATGCCGCGTTGTCGGCAGAATTTGACGAATTCTTCGGATTTAAACTCTCCCCCGTTGTCGGTTCGAAAGCATTTCAGCTTTCGGTCGGTTTGATTTTCCACCATAGCGAGCCAATCGGTGAAGATCGAGAAGACACGATCTTTGGTGCGAATTGGATAAGCCCACACCTTTCGAGTCGAATCGTCAATAAAAGTGACGAAGTAAGAGGCACCGCCTAGAGACTGATGCGGCATTGGGCCACAGACGTCCGAATGGACTAAATCAAGAGGTCTCGTTTCTCTTGGTGCTGATGTCGGGTGTGATGCGGCTGCTTGTTTGCCATACTGGCAATGCTCGCAGAATTGATGGTCGGAGAAGGAGAGTTTGGGGATGTATCCGGCTCTAGATAGGTGCGTGATGCCGGCCTTGCTGAGGTGTCCTAATCGTCGGTGCCATAGTGATGACACAGGAATATCCACCAAAAACAGGTTACCCTCTCTGAGCGTAACATGTAACGGATACAGGGAGTGTATCTTGGGTCCTCTAGCAAGCAGGAGGTTCCCCCTGTGAAGTGTCCACCCTCCCGAAGAAAAACCGGCACGAATGCCGTCTTCATCTAGTTGTCCGACCGAGATCAATGGCCTTGAGAGCTCGGGTACATGTCGGACATTGTGAAGTACAAGTGTAGAGCCACCTGCAAGGTTGAGCTCTACTGTGCCGATTCCAATGATGTCACAGTGTTGCGAGTTGCCGACCCGAACTGAGTCAGAGTGACGGATCGTATATTGCCGAAATTGGGATCGATGAGGAGTCACGTGAAATGACGCACCCGAATCTAAGAGCCATGTGCTCGATTCTTCAGTCGTGAGCAGAACTTCTGATCCGACAGGATTTTCTATTGATAGTATATTCGGGTCGTCCGGTAGTACATCAGCTGAGAAGCTGACGTAATTGATCTCCTCATGCCGGCCACTCTTCTTGTTGTTCTTGTTCTTGAGTGCGCGGCAGTCGGCTTTGATGTGTCCGGGTTTCTTGCAATAGTTGCAGATTCGGTTATCCCGTGACTGGCTCCGTCTTCGCTGATTGTTCGGCGGTCGTGAGGAATCTCTTCCTCGTATGTTCGATCGGTCTGTCGAACCTTGTACTACATAAGCGTCGTCTGTTGAGTCTTTGGCGAAAGACTTTCTCCGAGCTGCTTCGGTCAGGATTGCGCTCGTGACTTCGGAGTATTTAACAGCCGTGGTTGACGCGTTGCACACGGTTGTGACGAAAGTTTCCCATGATGAGGGAAGGCTGCTCATGAGTATCATTGCTCTGAGCTCATCCTCGATTGCCGTCCCCTGTGACGAGATTTGGGAGCTTATGCTTTCGTACTCATTGAGGTGTGCTTGAACCGAATCGGACTCTTTCATCCGCAAGTTGTAGAGGCGCCGGATCAGAAACATCTTTGTTGCGGCGACCTTCTTTTCGTAAGTGTCCGACAGTGTTTTCCACAGTTCGAATGCTGTCGTACACGATTGCACCGTAAAATATACCGATTCCGATAGGTGCATCCGAATCGTGGCGCGGACAATTCTGTCCAGCTTCTGCCACTCAATTGGTTTGTATCCTTCTGGAGGTTCTTCATTTTCGATGGGATCGATTTGCCCCTTGACTATGAGATAGTCCTGCATTTGCTCCTTCCAGAAGTTGAAGTTCGATCCATCGAACTTTCGGAGACTCATTTCTGACGAGCCGGATGTTGATGCCATCAAATTGGGTTTCGGTTGACGAAGCTCGGTTCGGAGTTGACTACGAGCCTTGTTGGAGTGCAGCCGGTTGGCTCACCCGATATCGTTCTAGTCGGATTTGAACCCGAGTCGGTTCGGCTTCGGAACTTGCTCGAATTGACTCCGGTAACTTGAGGGACAGAACCGACTGGTCTTCCCGAATGTTGCCGAGTCGGAGTGAGCCCGGTTCGCTTCGGATATATATGCCGAATACCGATTATTAAAACCGATTATCTGGACCGATTTTGCTTCGGTTGACTGCAGCGACGAGAGAGACGGATCCGACTGATCCTCTCGAATGTCGATCAGCCAGATGAAGCACGAATTTGGGTTGTTGTCAGAGTTGCACAAGGGGATTTCACCTCGAGCGGTTACGATCACTGGGAACGGAGTACAACCTGCTGGCTTACTCCAAACAAAGATGATCTAACGCGATGAGATGCAAACCTGGTTTTTCTTCTTCTTCTGTCTTCTTCGAATGACGCAGGAAACCGAATGCAGAGACGACGGCCGACAGCGGATTGAGGGACCGACTACTGTGCAGGCTCTGATACCAGATGTTGGAGAATAGGTCGTCAGTGCGGAAGATCAAGAAGCATTCGATGGTTTCTGAGTACCTGCGTATGACAGACTGTAGGTCGTTGGACAGAGAGAGAGAGAGAGAGAGAGACACAAAAGACTCTTTATTCCATAAAGCAACAATACAATAGCCAACCCCACAAAGAGGTTACTAGGTCACTATATATAGTGACCGACTTAGGGCAACTGCCCTTTATGCTAATTACATAAATGGCCAAAACAGGATAGTGTGAATACGTCCATTATACACATGTATTCGACAGAGATATACATTCAGATTGTGCTAAGCGAGTGCTAAGATACGTGAGTGGAACGATGGACTATGGCATTCTCTATAAGTTAGCCACTCCAATTCGACTCGAAGGGTACACACTGATGCCGACTGGGCCGGCTACAAAGCTGATCGACGATCAACCTCTGGTTTTGTCTTCTCCGTCAGAAGTGGAGTCATTTCCTGGAATAGCAAGAAGCAACCAACCATCGCTCTTTCGAGCATAGAGGCCGAATACAGGGGCGTGACGGTGGCCGCATGTGAAGCCGTATGGCTCAAGAGGATATTGAAGGATCTGGATGTTCCCATCAAAGATCCGATTCCACTTTACTGCGACAACATGAGCAACATTCATTTGGCTCGGAAGCCGGTGTTGCACGCACGTACGAAGCATATCGAAGTGCACTATCACTTCATTCGAGAGCGCATTCAGGCTGGAGATGTCGACCTTCAACACATAAGCATGAATCTTCAAACAACCGACATCTTCACCAAAGCCCTAGGAGCCGACAAGCTTCGACAATTCATGTTGGACCTTGGATTGATGATCCCTGACTTGCCAAGCTTGAGGGGTAGTACGTCTGAACTGGGTATCATTCGAAGCGGACACCAAACAAAGAGAACCGAATGCCATTCGAATCGGGTACGAGTCGAGGCGGACAAGCCGACCAAAGTTGAGCTTGAGGGGGCATGTTGAGAATCAAGCTCAACCTAGCCTAGTGCGTGAACACACCCTTGAGAGTGTATGAACACTCAAAGGTCAAAAGTCACACCACTACTCTTTACACATTAACTATGTGTCATAGAATCATATTCTATTACACATAACTAATGAGTTTCCACATTCCCCATGACTCATGAGCTTTGGTAGTTAATGAAGAGAGAGAGTGACTATATAAAGCACTCTCCTCTTACTTTGTAATAACTCGGTTAATCTCCTTTGTAACATACATCTTCTTGAGTATTTTTCCATCGTCTATTCTATCTATCTTGTGTTTCTCTCCTGTCTCTCTCTCTCTCTCTCTCTCACACACACACACACATCTCTAACCTATTCCGCTGCACAAGAATCGCCATCAATTCTTTACAATAAGTAAAGTTGGCTTTAAGATTATTGTGTATCTACTTACTTTCCGTTCTATTCTTACTGTCATATCCTACGCGGGTAATCAATCCGTGCATGTTGTTAATCCGGAACCAATCGGATAAAACTATATTTGTGTTGGAAGCATTAACCCCCGTAACCACCCCTTTGGTGAAGTGATCCGCAAGGACACTCATATCTACCGTCACATAGATGGGCATCCCTTCCTTGTATATGGCTTTTCGTAAAGTTGTTGTTGCTACCAACATCTCATTTAACCTCCTCATTGCCTTAGTGTGCTCTTTTTCCCATTTGAACTTCCGTCCCTTCTTGAGTAGCCCATACAAGGGCTCGGCTATGTGAGCATAGTGGGGGGATCCAAATATGGTAGAATGCGCAAGTACCAGGAAATTGCCTCATTTCCATTTGTGATTTACATTCAATCTTCGTTTCTATGATGGCGTCCATCTTTGCTAGGGAAGGCTTCCATCCATACACCCTACACAAGAGTCCCACGATGAGAATCTCTGACTATCTGAATTCCAACTTCTCCCAAGATGGTTAATCACGCATCTTCTAATCTTTGTAAACTCTTCTCACAATCGGCGATGTGACCTACCATGATACACTTGCATCCATCCTCGTCCAACATCTCGTCCTTTTCTACTTCTGAGCACCCATTTATTGGGATGTCATCGAGGAATGACATGATGATGTTCAATATGCAATCTCTTTGTACCTTGTTCATTGCATTCACCATATGGGCTACGGAGTTCGTGTTGCCTTATGGAAAGGGACACATCCGTACTAGCCGGATAGGGGTTCGCATAGTCATGACATCCTACTTTCCAGAACTAGTTGGAACTGGTCATACCTTGACTGCCGATCCCTCATTGAGTAGATAGGCCTTCCCGTGAAAGCTTCATCGAATTCGTTGATACTCAGTCTAACTCTTGGGTTACAAATTGTCACCTTGTTGACGAGTTGAAGGTGAACACGTTCACATTCACAAGTAGAAGGATCGCGCATAAATGGAAGGTTAAGGAATATTCCATTGAATTTTAGTACTTTTTCAATGATAATACAAAACACATTGATACTAGTATCATACATTCTCAAATCTACTATGAAAAAGGGAGAAAATCCACCATTTTCGTGATTTAAAAATGAATAAAACAAGTGAATTTTCGAAAAGCTACATTCTCAATTTATATCACAAACTTTACAACCATTGTTTTTTATAAGAAACGATATTAATAGGATTCGAAAGAATTCAAAACACATGCTTTTATATTACTCAATTTTGTTACAAGCGGAAGGTAGATACAGTTGAGAGCCAAAAATACATCCATGATCATTCCTTTACAGAGAATCACTACTATAGCTAATATACAATGAGGATTCCTCCTCGTCATCCTCGGATGTACCAATCAATGCATTATCTTCTTCACAAACCAAATGGTGTGACTTTAGCATATCTTGTTTGCCTTCGTCCCGAGCCATCTTCTAGACTTGGTAATATTTTTTTTATTATATCTATTGTTGACTTCCTTAAACATTCGGTGTCGTGAAGATCCGTCACTAGGCGCGGATCGTGAGGCGGAATCGCCGGGATTCTGGACCGGAAGGATTCAAAGTCGGTACAAGCTTTAGTGAGGAAATATTTAAGATAGATTGGGAAAGAGAGAAATTGAGATTAAACGCTTGACTTTGGATTGAGAGAGATTGATTGAACTTTTATCTTTAGATTTAAGAAACAAGTTACACGATCAATTTGATAACGAATTTTCTTCTTCTTAATTTCATAACCAAAAGAGCCTAACCCTTCTTCTTTTTCATCCTTTCTTTTATAGATGCTCTCATGCATATGATGCATGTGAGGCTACAAGACATGCATAAAATGCATGTTTGCCATTTGGCGCTCATGTA
Source organism: Azolla caroliniana (assembly GCF_043228905.1). NCBI lineage: Eukaryota > Viridiplantae > Streptophyta > Polypodiopsida > Salviniales > Salviniaceae > Azolla > Azolla caroliniana. The sequence goes on along the minus strand of NW_028231032.1, from coordinate 3,298 downwards.
TTACATGTGGTGCATGATAACCATGTCACTCATTTTAGCTCTCATGTATGAGAATTTATATGTAAAAGTACAATGATAGAAATATAAATTCAACTAAATGCCATGGCTCACTGGTAAGCCTACTGACCCTTAATTAGGAGGTGCAAGGTTCGAATCCTCACTTGCCCTCCTTGTGTATATATATGTGTATATATATATATATTTATTTATTTATATATCTATCCGGTTGCCGGTTGCCGGTTGCCGGTTGCCGGATGATGCCAGTGGATGCCGAATGTCGGTTACCTTTCGATCGCCGGATCTCGGTTCCGTAGCCAGGCCACACCCATTCATCCAATAGCTTAGTTCAAGTCACCTTGAACTCTCTATGCTCCACACATAGACACAAAGATAATAGCTTTTGCTCTTCCTTATATATGGTGAGATTCTTATTTCCTATCTATGTGGGATATCTCACAGTTTTATTTTTCTCTTCTTTCTTCTCATACTTCACTCCCACATAACTTGTCACTTAGATGTTCATTTTTTATGTGGTAAAGCACATTTGAAAACTCTTGAAGACCTCAATCTTTTTGTACTAAAATATTAAACTTACTTACAATTAGTACGTCTTATATGATTTTCACACCATTGCCGAAAATCTTCACGACACCAGCTTTTGTAAGCGTGAAGTCGTACACAATGATATCCACATCTGAGATATCAAGGGTCGAGGTGTTACGAATGTTTTGTTTCCTCTTCCTACTTCCCCTTGTTGTCGGGCATTCCATCATCTCCAATGTATACTTACCTGTTGTCGCGTTGTTACGCGCGTGCGTGGAGAATGAGGCGAGACCATCAGAGCCCTGGACCGAGAAATAACCGAATGAGAAGAGGGGAAGGAAACTACCGATGTACTTCACACGTGCACAGACACACTGATTCCCAGGAGTTGCAACTAACTCTGAAAAATGGAGACAGGACGAAGGTATATGTATATATAAATCAAGGAGTTACAACCGGAAAACCGACGAGTGATAGGCTCCGACGCCTGCACACACACACGTGCGCACACACAACGTGAGATGGAGACTCTGCCAGAAGCACTCGAGCGGCCGTTACCACCCGGTACATCATGTTTATTCCTTGTCCTTTCGGACAAGGATACGCCTTGATTTTCTCCCTAGTGAATGCGTGCTACCTAGGATTTCACCTCGGCCGACTTGTACCTATCTACGTACTATACAATAAAACTTGTGCCCACATATAAGGCCCGGTTTACAGACGTTATACCTGGTTTCCGCCTAGGGATGGTTTTCTCCACGAAATCCGGCCCCACCTAACCGCGCATCCACCGGTATGCGCCAAAATTGGACTCTTGTTGGAGAAGACTGGCCAACGCTTATCCTTCGTCTTCCGAATCGACATCCGTTCCGAGCCGGTCGTTGTCGCTATCCAGGTCCTCCGGGTCCAGTTCAACCTCGTGCCGCTTTTTGAATGCTTTGATCCTATTCCCCGCCACCAGTACCGCCATCCTTGTCCCGTTGAGCTCCGCGAGATGGTAGGTCCCATTGTCGTTGGCGCTTGTCACCACATAAGGCCCGAACCACCTTCTTGCAAACTTCCGCATTGCCCTATGCTGGTTGTCGAGGGTGTTGTCATACACTAGAACCCAGTCGCCTTCCTCGATCTTCGTCGGTCTTAGTCGGTGAGTCCGGTCGAACCGTCCTTTGTTCTTTACCCTCGCCACCCGTAGCTTCTCCGCGGCTCGGTCCACGTCCTCTGGTCTTCGCTCCAGTTGCCGAATCCGTGCCGCTAACAGCTCCTCCCGGCTCATCTCGTCTTTCCACTCCACCGTGACCCATGAGGAGATTGTCTGCTTCGTTGGCATGATCGGCTTCTGCCCGTACATTAGCTCTGCCGGCACGAACCCGGTTACCAAACTGTGCGTAGTTCGGTCCGCCCACAATGCATAGGGTAAGAGCCATGGCCAGTTTCTGACTTGGCCTCCACACGCCTGTACTAACGCTTTGACGATTGGCCCTTGTCCGCGTTCCACCTTCCCGTTAGCCTCCGGATTGTACGTTGTGGTGAGCAAGAGTTTAATCCCTAGCCGGTCAAACAACTCTTCCGCCTCTTGCGCATCCAATTCTCCGCGGTCGGCCACGATCTTACCTACGCACCCGTACCGACATACCACTTCTTCGATCAGAAATCGGCACACGGCCGTGGTCGTTTTGTTTTGCAACGCTCGACCTTCCACCTGGTTCGTCAGGTCCTCCCGAGCCAGCACCAGATACCGCATCTACCCTACCCCCATCGGCATCGTCACCAGATCCACCATCCACTTAAAGTGGACGGTCGGAGGGTAGGTCGGGTGAAGCTCGTCCCGATGTCGAACTATGGAGTGCACCTAACAGCTTTCGCAAGTCGTCACAAACCAATGCATGTCTCGGTATAGTCCCGGCCACCAGTACTTCCCCTTTAGCTTCTCGAATGTGGCCCACGTCCCGCGGTGTCCGGCCTAGGGACTCTCGTTGTATGCCGTGAGAAATTCTTCTTGTTCCTCTTTCTTCGCCACCACTCGGAGCGGGATGTCGTTTCTCTTCTTCTGGTGCTTCCATATGCTCCTGGCCCGTAGGAAGAATCGGTACAGTTTCTTCCGAATCCGGTTGGTCTCTTCCTTCGTCCACGTTGCGTCCGCTGTCATTTTGTTTAGGAACCCGCCGATCTAGAGCCACTCCCAGTCGTACTTGCTCTCGTCGAATTCATTAAGCGTTGTTACCGGCCGGCAAGGAGTCCAAAATACGGAGTGAAGGAATTAATTAAGTATGGTTGTAATAAGCATAGTGTGGACGGACGGACTGGAAACGGTATGCCGTTCCAGATCCGGACGGATCCCGAATAGGTGCGAGAGGCACCGTTTTGTACTACGGGCCGGAAACCTATTTAAAGGCCCGGACCCCATTGTAATCACAGCGGATAATTAATAGAGCTTATGATATTTATACTTCTGTCTTGATTTCCGTTCTGTAATTACTGTTATATCTTACGCGTGTAATTAACTAAAGCACTCTAATCGTGTAACCTATGGAAGTCGTTGTAATCGTTGAATCTTAATCCTATGCCGTAATCACCCTTTGGTGAAGTGTCTCCGTGACACCTTGTGTTAGGCCTTGTCCGGTCAGCGAATAACACAGTTTTGGCGACCACGATGGGATTCGAACCCACGACCTTTGGATCCCATCGTGGTCGCCAAAACTGTGTTATTCGCTGACCGGACAAGACCTAACACAAGGTGTCACGGAGACACTTCACC
>NW_028231031.1:0-19654 GCF_043228905.1 Azolla caroliniana | reverse complement strand
AGGTTTTGCCATGTAGGAATTCTTCTTCTATATTACATAGTATAACAATTATCCCTCTCTAAAGTCATTGTTGCACGTAAATAGGTTTAGATGGCAAGTTGTTATCCCCCATGTTTCATCTTAATGGCCTCATTGTTGGGCTATGTGAGAGCAAGGGATCCTTTTCCTATTAAAGTAGTCATAAAGTCTAACTAATTTTACAATTGTGTCATTTAGATCACTCTGCTAGGCGGGCAAAACTCGTTGATAGTGTCTCTCCTTGGATGATAACACCCTCCCATGAGAAAGAAAGCACTTTACTTCATCTGAGATGGTAATGAAGAATTAGGGAATCAATGCATTTTTATTGCCTTTGCTAAGATGGGGCATAGGGTGAGTAAGAGGAGAGAAAAGAGTAGCATTTTGAGGAGGACAATGTAAGAGAGGAAATCGAGAAGGATAGAATATTCTCACTGAATCAATTTGGAGAGTAAAATCAGAATCCTTCAATTCAAGAACTCTTTGCCTTTATTTAAAACCATGATAGAAAAATTCATCTATATCCAAACACTGCCTAGATTCTCTGTATGTTTGTCAGTCAAGTCAATCTATATATACATAATATACTGTATGTATGCTAGTTGCTTTATAATATTAGTGATACCAAATAAAACAATGTGTTGTTGCATTGGGCTAGTCTGCATTCATGCTTTGTTAATGAATTTCACCAAACCCGCACATTTTTAAATCGCCATGGTGCCGATCCATCTGTATACTCTAAATTCCTTCAATTATGTAAAATCACATTTTCTCTTAATCTGATCTGCCTGGTTTCAAATTTAATATAAAATCGAAAGTGTATGCTGCCAAGTCAAAACATGAGATCGAGCGCAACCGAGAAGTCAAAACCTGAGATCGAGAGCAAACGAGAAGGTCAAAGCATGAGATAGAGAGCAATCGAGAAGTCAAAAACATGAGTTCGAGAGCAATCCACGAGAACTCATAGAAAATCATAGTCGCCAAACACGGGACGGTGGGGGCCATGTCTTAGGATAATACTTTAATGGCTTGAATTTATGAAGCACTGGGGAAGGAAAGAAAGGATCTCAGTTCAATTCATTGTATGTAGAAGATGGAAACTTTTCTCAAAGTGTTGATTTCAATTTTGATCTTCATAGGGACTAGTATCCTCTACTGTTTGCTTAGGTTCTTTGTTGAAGGCATCTTCTCTCTGCTTTATAACTTGTGTTGCTGTAATGGTGGTGCCAATGGCGAAGTTCATGATGGTGGCGTGGCTGCCGCCGATACAACTGTATAAAACAGTTATTAAACCTCTGTATTTGTATCATGATTTCTGCTTCTAACAACTTATGCTTGGGACTTTGTACAATCAAATCATCTCCTATCCAGCCATAACTCTGTAATTACATACATATTCTGATCCATGTTGCTCCCACTTAACATTCATACCTTTTACCTTTCAAACTAAGCCATAACCTTGGGGTTTCCATGGTCCAAACTTGTGATGTTTCTTTGTGGCCTATATAACATTATAACCCAAGCCAAATGCAAGAATGTCCAACCCCAACCTACAATGGATAATTATACATGTAAATATGTTTATATCAATCTATGCATGTGTATCATGCATGTCTGCACTCTGTTTTTTTGTGTAGCATCTTGATTATTACAATGTGAACCCATGTTTATGATGTAACCCAGGTGGTTATTGGTCATGAGTATGAATACATGTCCTCTCATTTTATTGAATCTGGGAAGTTGCAACCTAAATTTTGAACAACATGTCTCTCGTGATTTATGCGATTTCAAACCTTGGCAGATGTGGCTTTGAATTTGAATGAAGACATGTAAATGAGGGAAGCTTATAACAAAATAGTAATGTTTAGATTGGATTTTGGTTCCATGAGGCATCATACAATCAAATTCGAGATAAGAGGGGTGACACCAAATTCCAATGCACTTTCCAAGATTATACCATATACATATAGACCTACTTGAAGGTAGAAATACATCATTGTAAATTTAATTTAAGGATGCATTAGGTCTAAAACCAAACTATTTTTGACTCATTGTCATTAATCTATCATGAAGCCATTTTTTGTCAAAAGTTCAATAGAATTTCTCTTCAAACAATACCTTCTTCCTTGTTTGAGACTTAAGTCTTGGGACATCCATATTCTTAGGCTCCCTAGGATTGTTCTTATAAAACCCCTTGTTTTGGGCCCATGAGATCACCTAACAAAAATAGAATCCCAATATAAATTGATGAGGTTCAATGCCGACGACACTTTTCAAGCTTGGCCTACAATCCATACTCGCAATGTTATGGACATAGCTTTAGGTTCGGATCGGATGCCTATTTTTCATTAATATATAAATAAAGGAGGAAAGATAATTATCCTAGGATTTGAGGAACCGTAGTATGGTCAACAATACATAGGAACCTCCGTGGCAATCAAGGGGCCTTTGGCTTAAGATATTATTATAATGTGGGACTAGCTACCTTCTTTTATGAGTTCCCTGTGAAACTATGAGACTTTGGTGGTTTGGCAAAGTTGATGTTTCAAGACACTACTGTTCATCTACATCTAATCTAATCCAAGGTACATCTCTAGATCATACGTAGTAGTATAGCATGTCATTGGGGTTTAGGGATCTTGTCACTTATTTATTTCTTTATTTTCAATAATATCGATCATGTATGCAAGCCAATGTATGATTGCACCAATCAAACATACAACTACTTGCCCAACCATTGAAGAATTTACGAAAGAAAGAATCAATAATACATTAAATAGACACCCACGAGATCCCTAAGAACACCTCTGCAATCCTTACCGTGATTCAACATAAGACATATAGGGCTATATATAATATAAAAAACCTCATTAACCATTTTTTACTTAACATAAACTCAAATCATTGTTTTTCATTTCACTTTTTATTCAACATGAGAAGAAATATAGGGGCTATATAATATAAAAAAACCCATTAACCACTCTTTACTTAAACATCAACTCAAATCATTGTTTTTCGTTTCACTTTTTAGCACATTGTATTAGATTCCAAAACTCTTATATACAATTCTTTTATGAAAATGTGTTAAAAGTTTCAGAAGTCATATATATACAATTTGCTTTGTGAATGTGTTAAACGACTCACATCTCTTATACAAACCCGTTTTTTGAAAGATGCATAGAAACTCGGAACCAGCTAGCATCCGTAAAGAGGAGAGCTTTTTTTTTTATACATGATTTTTCTTGAACCGTTTTACATAGATTTGCATGCTTTCACACCGTTTTGTCCAAAGCCAACTCCGGAAGTCTTCATATCTAGCATAAAAAAAAACATATATATATTTTCTTAAACAAAATTACAAATCTTCTTAATGTTTTGGAAGCTAAATTATATTTTCTTAAACAATTGTAAATGTTCTCAATGTTAAGGAAGCTACCATTCAAAAATGTATGATAGATCCTTTTCTCATGTAGTCCTATGTCAGACAAAACCAATCCTGCCTGTTAAGCCACATGGATATCAAACATTAGATTGATTGGCTCTCAAGATTTTTTAGGCATTCCCACTTCTTCTATAAAAAGGGGCAGAACAAAAGCATCAAACAAAATGAGTGTGATATGTGGCGAGAAACTTAAAAGGTATGCACAAAAACAAATTTCATGTCTTTCACAGTGAACTTCTGAAAATTATGAGCATACAACTTGCATTAAGCTTGTAAATGTATGCAAGAAAAAAAAAAACACCTCTTTGGCCATGAACCTCCGAACATTATTAGCATACAACTTTGCATCACGTTTCTCTGCTTCCGACGGAATATATAAAGGAAGCCACTCAACCTCCAAATGGTTAATGAATTGACAAAGGAGCAAAATAACATGCCGAACCTGCCAAAACTTCAATTCAACTATGAATTTCCTATTTGTGATAATGATTAAATCTATGTGAAAGTAGCTATATGTGTTTGTCTAGATGCATGTACACATCAATGGACATGTATGCCCGAGTACGCCCAACACATACACATGTACACACAAATACACATACACATGCATGCACATGTATATGTATATGTATAGATGCACAAAGATATGCAGACATATAATAGCAAAAGTACACATGTATACACAAATACACACACATACATGCACATGTATATGTATTATAGATGCACAAAGATATGCAGATATATAATAGCAAAAGAAAAAAAATACTTACTCCTGATATGGTGTCCCAGGCTGGACTCAACCGTCTGTAACGATACTTTAGAATGATCGGTTGCACTGGTATTCGAGCAAGAAATGCTCCAGTTTTGAATGGTAGCAAATAGCTACCATTCGTGGTCGTTCCTTCTGCACACATCATAATCAAAAGAAAATCATGATATTGCAAAATTTCATCCATCAAAAGCAAAAATTATATTAATGATGCATAAAACTTATCAGTCACAAGCAACAAAAACCAAAAAAAAAACAGACAATTCATGAGAAATCTATCCATCATGAGAAAAGATCAGGTTTTGCATCGTGCACAAGAAATTTCGATGATATATATACCTTATTTAGATTACCTGGAAAAAGAAGCATCGGTGATGCATTCTTGTCGCATTGTCCTGTCTGCACTCTCTCAAGAATAATACCTGGAGGACATACCATCAAAAGCTAAGCATGTCCAAAGAAACACCATAAGAGTTAACATTTGCATATCCCAAACATAACTAGCCCATGCATTACGAAATGTTCTCTCCTTTTGTAGGATGGCTAAATCTTGGTTAAATCAATCAATGGTATGCATGTCACAAATTTTGTCAAATCTATTGTTTATGAGGGTTTTATAAGCAAGCAATCACTTAAAATTCATTTTCAACAAAAATTCAATGCATCTTAAAACTTTGAATTCCATACATACCCGATACACCTTTGACATCGACCAATTTGTCTTCCCGTTCCACATACACACATCCTAACAATTGACTGAAAAAAGAATAAACTTGTACATAAGAAACAAATTTCCCGCTACATTTTTCCGCAAGAAGGGGATGGATGGATTAGGTAAACCAACCTGATTAAACCCACAATGGGTAGATGAGCAACAGATTTCTTTATATCATCAATAGCACCAAAGCCAGTAATCAATAGAAAAGAAATCAGAATTCCATATCAGCATAATAATGGAATAAGTAAAGAGTGCTGAGATAATCAACAAACATGGAAACTTAATCTATTTTTTAAGGTGCTTTACTTACCTTAGCAACGAAACCCGGGAATGAAACCCACATGTGGTAAAGAATATCCACGTAAGATACATGATTCGAGACTATAACAAGTGGTCGCAGGTTCATTTCACTGGGAACTCGTTTTTCCTACATTCAAAATTCAATCAATCTGTCTATTGATCAATTTGTTGTTTTTCATCTCTTTTAGTGATCTGTTGAGACTCCTGATATTCGAAGTCATCCTACCTTGATCAATTCAATAAGAAGATTTACTGGTTTTGACTGTGAGGGAAAAAATTCAGTAAAGAGATGGATGGTTTTTGAATATGGGAGACGAAAAAGTACTTCCAATGCATAAAGATTAGGTTTTTTTTACCGAATTGTTCAAGTCTAAATAAGAGAAAAAGGATCTTCATACTATAGAATGCATAAAGACCTTGATGTTTACTGAGGAACCATATTATGACCACTCTCAATGCATAAAGGCATAAAGATTAGGTTTTTTTTACCGAATTGTTCAAGTCTAAATAAGAGAAAAAGGATCTTCATACTATCACTTAGAATGCATAAAGACGAGGAACCATATTATGACCACTCTCCATGCATAAAGGCTAGGGTTTCTTCCATCATATTCAGACTCATCCATCTCAATACTGAACTTATAAAACCTAAACAAGACAAAATAAACCGTATTATGAACACTTTGAACGCATAAAGACTTGTGTTTTTACTGAATTGATTACACAAATAAGGAAGCATATAACTCTCAATGTATGATTTCTTTCATCATCCGATTCTGGATTTTATCAAGACCTAAATGAAGAAGCAAAAGAAGATCTTCACAATTTTGTTTCGAATTTCTTCATCATCTCTATAGATAATTGATCACGTCCTAAACAACAGATAAAAACCAGTCTTTATGAACACAACTTACAATGCATAAAGAATTCGTGTTAAGCGTTTTCATTTTGTTATCAAAATACCTCAGATGTTCTAGAAACGCCACCACGGAATATAACTTTGATCCGATAAAACCCTAAAATGAAAAGCACTACTCGTGACACATAACGCCCCATAGTTACAACCAGCCACCGACAAAATCCATGCAAATTCACATACGTTCCATTTGCATCAGCATCATCAGTATAATTCTGTAGAATGTTTTCCTTATTTTCTTTCTCAAAAGATATATTATGGGTCATTCCACCACCATCTCTATGACCAAAGACACCATTATGGTGACAACACCACCTGTACTTAGTAGTGACACCATGCCTTGATGTAGATTTATGGCTATGGAATAGTGTTAACAGAATGCATAAAAGGTAATATGGTATAACAGTTGCAAAGAGTAGAACCACTTTGAGAGGAACGATGGTGAATAGAGCAAGCCCGAGAAGGATTTTCTCTTTCATACAAATCTCTCCTCTCCCCATAGCTCCATATGCATCTTTCCTTAAATATGCTGCATATTTCTTCTCTATCTCTTCCTCTGTTTCTTCTTTTGACTCTTGTCTACGTAGCCAGAAATCCTCTCCAGACTTTGATGCACTCTCAATAAGAGAGAGATTGTGCTGATATGATGATGGAGGATCCATGGCTAGTAACTGTGAGCTGTATTTATCACTTGAGAGAAATAAGTTATTTCAACTCAAAATAAAGCTTTCAGGGCAACTTGGCATGAAGAGTTTCATGCTTTTTAAGGGTATAAGCAACGACATAGAGTTGAATCGGATTAGGGTTAGGGGAAGGTTTTTCCTTCTGTTCTCTAGAAGAATCGGTTTCTTCTATGGAAATCATTTTGTGAGAAGCATTTTGTACAAGAAAATGCAAATCAATGGTATCCAAAACAAGACCAAAAAGCTTATTAGGACTCCAATTTTGGCATGAAATTTGATAGTCTTAGGTCTATATTTGGAAACATTATTTCTCGCTTCTCAAATATAGCATATTCATACTGACCAAAATTTTAAGAACATTCTCCAACACTGCAAAACCAACAAGCCCCACTCCCCCCAAAAGAATGAATACTAGCTCGCAGTTTAAAATGAGTGCTAGAATTTATCATGATTGAATTTGTCTTGCCAGATTCCTTTGATGAAATCTATAGCTGAGGCTCTGGCGAAGAACCGCTCAAATCATCACGACTGTATTTGTTGTCAAAACTTCAGTTTTCCAAAAACTTACAATAGCTACGGTGTTCTGTATCATCTTGAAATCTTTAAACAATCACAGAATCAATATGGAACACATCGTTTACAACAATCATCCAATTTACAGTATGATAATTATTTTCTCTGAGTACTATGATATTCCTGCATCAAATTTTGCAAAGAGTATTTATGTTCGGAAACTTCAGACTAAATACTTGCAGAACTATGTTTTGAATAAAATTGAAGGACACGGAGACGGGTACTTTTTGCAAAGGACATGTAATTGTTGGTTTGATATTTTATCAGATTATACAAATAAACATGAAAATGTTGTTAGAGAGCTCGTCGTTGCCGAGATGCAATTGAAGCCATTTTCTAGGAAAGAATTGGCAATCCTCATTTTTTCTAGAAATAACTAATTGTGCATATCTCACTTTAAACTAGGAAACAACTTCTGAATTAAATAACAAGGTCAAATATTTACTGTGTACACCACACCTTGTTCCAATCAAATTTGAAAACCGTAATAATGTCAGGATCATGAAGGGTCTCTCGAATACATGCACATTTGAACAAGATCGAGGAAGTGGGGGAGACAACAATCAGTTTGCCCATTAAATTGTCCCTGACTTTATCCTTCCCGAGTATTTAACATTTTTGAACGTCTCGTTTTTATCTTCTTGGTAGGAAAAACAAAAATCAAAGGTATATACTAATAAGTAGTATAGACCTTATAAAGCTAGTAATTTTAATGTAAGTTAAAAATCTATTACTACAAGGAGAGATCACTAATATTACATGGTTCAGAAGTGTTCTCTCCCTTCTCTCCTGCCATAAAGATTGTTGTTATGCCTTGTCCCCAGAAGAACGTTCTTGATTTTATCAAGTTTAGCACCTTGGGCATTCTGTGATTCTCCAATCTTTCGACGTGGTATGGTGTATGTGCTTTCACCCTTTTGTTGGTTATCAGATTCTTCTTTTGGATCTCTACTTACTATTCTGATAGGATGAGCTTCGGTGTTGAAAACCCATTGATCCAGAGAGATCACATCCGATGGCGAAAACAAAAGATAGAGATATTTCAGCGTTTCAGCCAAGAAAAAGGACTGCATTTTGTCATCCTTTATACCAGAGTTCACCTGCTCAACCACAAAAAACAATCTTTCTTTCTTTCTTTCTTTCTTTCTTTTTGATCTTTTCATCACATGAAATGAAATGAACTTATGTAAAAATGTGACAAAATTGATCAGAATATCGTAAAAATTTTATATTATTTTCTGCTTGATTTTGTTCCTGAACACATGATTGACAAATGTATTTACAATCTTTCAGGAAGCAAACAGTGACTCAGTGAGAGTCATACTAAAAAGGAACATATATTACAATATCGAAACATTATGCAACAGATCACTTACATCTCGTAGACCCACATATCCAGAATCAATGCGTGATTGCTTCTCAAAAGCTTGAAAAATATCCCAACCCCAATCTCGATAAACCTTATCTCCAGTTGTGCGCCATAGGTACATCAATGACTCCACTGTTTCTGGTCTTAAGATGTTCCATGATGTGCCCACCATCATATCCTGTTCAATTTTAGTTAGAAAAATATTTATGTGTGTGCAACAATCCCAGAAAAATTGTAAAGTGGCCAAAGAAATATCCAGACTAATACCTGGCCTTCTCTGAATAAATAGTTTTCTCCTGCAAGTTTAGTTGGTGTTCGTTGATAGAAATTGTAGCATGTTTTTGCAATCTGTGTCAGAAAAGACCAAATGTTATGCCAATCAAACAACCGAAATAATGAAAGAGAGCTATATTGGCATGTTTTAAGATGAGAAAATGGCCTATAAGACCAAATAAGAGATTACTTCTTAAAATGTTCTCTCATCTTTGAGAAAAACAGATCAAAATAAATACAATTAAGCATGGAGTACAGAATCACGATATGTAAGAACTCAAGACTCTGCACTTAGATGACTGAGACTTTTGCCTTCGAAAAATCTCCAACATGGGCCGTTCCAAGATGGAGGGAATCAAGATGGAGCTATATTGGCATGTTTTAAGATGACAAAATGGCCTATAAGACCAAATAAGAGATTACTTCTTAAAATGTTCTCTCATCTTTGAGAAAAACAGATCAAAATAAATACAATTAAGCATGGAGTAAAGAATCAAGATATGTAAGAACTCAAGATTCTGCACTTAGATGACTGAGACTTTTGCCTTTGAAAAATCTCCAACATGAACTGTTCCAAGATGGAGGGAATCAAGATCTTCAAAGTGAGGGCATCACCTTCGGTGCTGGGTGATAATGGCCTTAATTTGTCAAGACAGGTGATGAGGCCATGGTCCCTATGGTCAGTGGCAACATGCACGGCACATTGCCATTGCCTGACCTATTGTAATCCTTTTCAAGTGTCCTGGTAGAGACCCACTTTTGTAGTTCTTGATTGACATGTAGCATGAGAAGGAAAGGAAGTCATGAATGTTCTTTGCTCTTTTGTTGTCCTCCAAAAAGTTCTCTGTCTCTTGATATCTGGCAAGGGCAATTCCAAGCACTATTGGTCTTTGTATTCCATTACCTTGTATAGTGAGTCAATGCCTTCTTTAAAGAGGCAACGATATCTACTTACTTAGCGAAAAAATGGCACAACTGATCACAATGGCAAACACATTCTTCCACCTCCCAATGCCACAATCAGTATATTCATTCTTCCATAGATTTGTGTGCATATCTGCCTATCTCAAACTAATATGGTCCTGAGCTGCCCTATCACACTATGGAATGGAAGGCTTCATAATAAATCCATCTTGCGACATATGTAAAAAGAGTGCCTTATAAGAGATTTTGTGGAGCTCATCCATGTTTGTTCATTATCCAATTTAATGATATCAGCTAAGATCATCCTGGTCTTTTCCACTTTAGTCACGTTTATTCCAGGTTCAGTAAGTTGTTTTGATGGTGCAAGTGCCTGCCTTGAACCCCTTTGCTTAGGGAGATCCCAAATACGTTGGATACCAGTCACTAATCAAAATAAAGCATCAGTCACTATTGGGGCTGCTCCCATCTCTGCCCTGATTATATCATGGGGCGCTTAGCTCCTTCCTTATCATGCATGCAATCATCGACTAAATGGTCTCTCCAAATTTGTCCAGTTATGCGCCCTATGAAGGCTCAATCCACAAATTTCTACTCTATAGAGAAGTGTTGGTGTTGCCAATGTATCAAACCACCACAATTTAGTTTGTAGTTCTCAGAACTGGATGAGCACATTGTCTTTCAAGGTCACCAAGGGTTGCATATCCACAAGGAAATCGAAGCACAAGAAGTAAGGCCCAACAAAGATTACTTCTAGATATGTGTAGGATCATGTGTATGTGACCTTTAAGAAATGCAATTCTGATCTTGTTACTCATTCTTGAGTGGTAGTAAACACCATCACTTTGGCCTTATCAAGGTTGATTGATAAATCTTTATCTATATAAAATGATTATATAGCATTTAAATGTGGTCATTGTCCTCTGAAAGTCAGAGATCAACAAGATGTCATCAGCATATAGTAGCATCGGTCTGGCTACTAACTGCTAAGCATGGTCCTGAACCACCCAACCTCTTTACATAAATAATATCTCATCTATATAAAGACAAAAGAGATCAGATGATAATGAGCATCCTTCGCTAGCCATGATCTCTGATAAGCCATTAGGAGTGCGCAATTTTTTTGACGATGATTCATGGAGTGCATAGATTGCCCATTCCATATCTATTCGGACACCAAAAGCTTCTCGTCGCTGCACGATTCAAGCAGACGGTATAGTGTCATAAACTTTCCTGAAATCCACAAAGCAACAATAGGTTCTCATTTTATAGTTTCTTCTTATTTTATTTTGATTTGTTCTCAAAGACGAGACAACACTCAAGATGTAATCTCTTATTTGGTCTTATAGGCCATTTTGGCGTTTTCTTTCTTCTTCTGCTTGATGAGGGCTGGGATGGTCAATATGTGATCCAAGGTGTAAGCCCCATTCCAAAACCTGCCAGTCCAGCTGAACAGCAGCCATTTCTCTGTCCATACACTTCATTCTGACTCAAGGATCAAACCATATAGTTATCAGGCTCTCCACTCTTGAATATGGCACACAGCTCTATTAAAGATGTATGCAAGAAAACGAGACCAATGTGTCACGGATATAGATAAAATGCTTGCTACCAATTCATCATGATCTTGGGCCTTTCCAAATTGTAGCCTATCAATGCATTTCTCACCTTATGTGGAGTAAAAAAGGTGAATTCATAGAGAATATTTGCATATTCAAGTGAAGATATATCATAACAAAAAATCATGCAAGTTTCTAGGAATGTGGAATAACATACGAGTACAAAAACATAATTGTATGTGTGCACATAGCTTGTAACAATGCAATCAGATGCAAGGCTGTATAGCTACAGAAATTTAGAATTACATATCTGCATCTACTACAAAAAATTGGAGCTAATAAGTGCAATACACACTAACTACAAAGTTACAAATACAAAGAGACATTGCATGTGTGGTTTTGATACTGAAAGGAAATACCATAAACTTTGAAACTATTAAAAAGAAGAAAATAATCTTTTGGCAGATAGAAAAGTTAACTCTTCTATACCACTTAGAGATGCCAAAAGGTTCAATACTTCTGTCCTCTGGTTTCAATCAAATAATCTTTTGGTAACTAAAACATTTAACACTTCTACTCTATCTCAAGATGCTGACAGATTCAATACCTCTTTCGCAGCATCGAGATATTTTGATTTCTTCTCAGGACTAGCACCCATTGAGCCAAGTGCAAGCATCCCAGGTACAAAACAAGCAAGTTCGTCCATCTGCAATAAAGCAGATATGGTAATCATGTAGCTATAAAATATCACCCATATTTTTCTTTATTTCCCCAAAATACCCACAGGAACTTGGTCAACTCCTTTGCAATTAATTACCTTTTCCTATTTGGGTAATTACATGATCAATCCATCCCCCTTTGCTATTTGATCAATTATACTATTGATTCATCCCCCTTCTCTTTCCTTCTTTCTATCTATCTATCTATGGTTGATCAGGGGCATCTGGGCAAATAAAAAATGTAGGCAGATAACAAAAAAACTCAAGGGTTGTTCCATATAAAATACAGCCTAGGTATGAAATACCACCCAATTTGCCTTTATTTCCCCAAAATACCCCCACAGGACCCTGGTCAACTTCTCCACAAGCAATTATCTTTTGCTATTTGGGTAAATATATGGTCAATCCATCCCCCTTTCCTCAATTATATGAACTATTTGATCGATTACATTATCTATTCATCCCTTTTTTTCTTTTTCTAGGGTTCTCTACGGGCATCAGGAGAAATAACAAAAAATGAACGGGATTTGGGGAGATAAAGATAAACTCAGAGGTGGTTCCACATAAGATAAAGCCTGCAATTCATGCAATATATAGCTATTGCACCTTTACTATGATACTTAACACAAAACCTAATAGTCAGCCATACCTTATCTATATATGAGTCACCAGAACGTTCAGTGATGTATAAGAAATTGGATGGGGTTGACCTCCTTGTCAAAGTCATAAGACCTTCCATTGATTGTTCCCACATATCCCTAGAATTAAATGACAAAGAGAATGAGACAGAAGACTCGAACAAAATCAAGAAAAATGCTCAAGACTTGAACCTGTAATGTTTTACGGGTGCTGTCTTGTTTCCTAGGACCCAAACTTTCAGAAGATATTCGAAGAAACTGCAAAGACACAAAGATAATCAATCACTCTAACAGATGCAATAACTCTGAAATTTCTTCCATAATATAAAAATAATGACTATAAATGAATATAGAATACAATGACTGGATTTTAGGAAGGTAATTCGCCTACACTCCTGTCTTCACCCATAGTTTTGGCCAAAATAAGAATTGATGGAAGTCTTCATGTCACAGCATGAGAAGTAGGGAAAATTTTGGTCAAAAAGGAAAATTTGAGCAATTTCTTTATCATCGATATATTCTGACATTGGTGGCTGAATCATCTATCAAGTTGTGGAATAAATCTTCAGCTGATGAGTATATTCCATCATGCTTCACATATTAATTGATTACATTTAATAATAGCATCAATACTTAGTTTTAACCTACAATCTGCACATATAAATGCATATAATGATTCAGCAATGACGAATACACTGCTTTCCTGTAAGTATATTCACCTGTCACCCATTGCACCAAATGTAACCTTTGACGTAGTAGGCCTCCCACTATCTGGGCTAATGAACATGGGTAGCAGTCCATCAGATGGAAAAACCTCCCTGAGCTTATTTATTACATTTTCGGCCTGAAAAAGATAAGATGTTAGTAATATTTCTAGTTAACTCATAAATTATATTCAAATGGTCTTGATGAACTAAAAAGATAAAATCTTATTAATATTTCCAGCTAAACTCATAAATGCAACTTGATGAACTAAAAAAGGTATATTTACAGCACAACTTTACAGAGCTTATCATAGGGTATGAAGAAAACGGAAAAGGGGAAGAAACCGCTAACCAAAACTACATACTTAGGAATAAAGAGGAAACTATTGTATTATGGACACATCATTTTGATGGGTTTGCTTAGAATGCTTGATCAGTAGCAATTATTGAAAGTGAAGCTGAGATGACCAACCTCTGAGCAAAAGACACTAATAATCAGCATATCTTGGAAAGCCCCAGAATATAATAGAAGACTTAAGAGTGGTAATATGAACTAGCAGTGTTCAATCAACTTACATTCTGGCTTAGTTCTAGGGGCAAAAATGTCCTAACGAAACATTTATGTGGGAATTATGGGAGGCACAAGGAACTACTATTGCACCATTAATTTGTATACATTAAATGGAATTGATGGGAGAAGGCTCAAAGACAATACACCAATGTGACCTATCTAAAAAGCGGTGTGCGCAGGCGTAAGTGGACATCTCTTGCTAGGGCCTGAAAGGTTGCCCACTTCATTCTAAAAAAAACATTCAAAGAACAGTTACTAACTGCAGTTTTGAGGCTCAATTGTTTTGAAGATACTTCCTCATGTGGATTGTGGATGTACATCATGATGCATTGGAAACATATAATTCCCAACTGATGGAGATGGTTCACAAATTCTGTTACTCTGATTTGGCCAGTCCACAGTTACGAAATGCCAGCCAGATCCCATTTTATGTTTCTGACCCTTCACTTTCTTTGACATCAGGAAGATTCAAACTCATCATAATCATCACATTGATGATACATCAGGTCTCATCCTTTCTGATACAAAGATAGTACCACAGGGGCTCTTCATACCACATTACTTCATGTGTTATATCCACACTAAACATGCAGACTTGTATAACTGATGCATAACATGGTTCGTCTCATAGGCCAATTTTGTTCTCATATTCAAGATTTCAAAGAAAGACATCTTACTTATTCCTTCTAGGGGAATAACCTTGTTAGTGTTGGAGGGTGGCAGCTCCAGATCTGCACTCTCTTTCATCTTTATTATCTCTGTTCTACATTCTCTCTCTTCCTAGATTCTTCCTAGATAAAAGTCATTATCTCCCGCCCTCGTAGGTGCTTCCCTCGTTTCGGAGACATTTCCATTCTGGATCGACCTATGCTAGAGATCTTTCGGAGACAAAAGCTACAATATACCTAACTTGAGAATCTCACATGTGCCAAAAACCACATTCCCTCGTTTCTTCTCTTTTCATTTTATTTACTTTTATAATTACTGTGTAATATTTATTTTATTTTGATTTGTTCTCAAAGACAAGAAAACACTCAAGATGTAATCTCTTATTTGGTCTAATAGGCCATTTTGGCCTCTTAAAAGACGTTAATATATCTTTCTTTCTTTTCATCATCTTATTTACTTTTATATTTACTATGTAATATTTATTTTATTTTGATTTGTTCTCAAAGACGAGACAACACTCAAGATGTAATCTCTTATTTGGTCTTATAGGCCATTTTGGCCTCTTAAAAGACGTTAATATATCTTTCTTTCTTTCTTTCTTCTAGAATCTGCAACTCTTTAAATGTCTTCTCTCTCTAGAATCTGCACCGCTTTAAATGCCTTTTCTCTCTTCCACTTTTTCCAAGATATTCCCTCTTATTCCTAGTTTATTGTACCTGTTTGGTAGTACAAGCGTCACTTAACTACCAAACAACCATTTCACCCACTTTCCCCAATTTTGTATAAATAGGCTATACCAGTCTCTTTTGTAAAGACTTTTATCTTTGTTGCTTCTTAAAAACAAGCTCTACTCTTTGGTTGTGTCTCTACTCTTTGCAACTTTTTTTTCTACTGCTGTCTAACAGCCTTCTCACAGCTTGGCTGTGTCTATTTTGTTCTAACAACTGTTCCGCTGCTGCTATTAACAGCTTTTCTCACATGGTATCAGAGCAGTGAGGTCTCCATATCCTCAGCCTGATTTTTTTTGCCAAAGAGCACACAGACCTATCTTCTTTTATCCCTCCCTCCCAACCCTATAGAGGTTCTTTTTTCTTTTCCCCTCATCTGAGCCTCGCCTAGCATCTAGGGAGGAGTAGAAAGACCCTGAGCATCTACTTACAGCCGCTGCAAATTGTCCAGTTGTAGCTTAAGAGGAGGATATCCATGGCCTCACATGCCACCATTGTTTCACAATTACTTGGATTGGAAACTGCAAATAAAGACCTTGCTACAGCACCATCGTCTATGGAATGTGGTCAATGGTAGTGACAAGAAACCACCGGTAACTTCATCCTCTTCAACCAAATCAGTTGTTGGCTCATCTAACGCTGAGATTGACACTTGGCTAGATAAGGATTCTCGTGCTCATGCTTTCCTCATGTTTAACATTAAACCGAGCATTGCTCGTCAATTTCAAGATACAGATGAAGAGACAGCCAATGAACTATGGGCAGCCATCAAAAAGAGCTATCATCGAGCTAATCATGCTCAAATGATAGCTATTGAGAGCCAACTAGCAAATCTCAAGATTCATGACACTCCCAACGTCATGGATCAAATAACACAATTTGTTACTCTCCAAAAGGAACTAGATTCTTTGGGAAGCAAGTTAACTAAAGTTGAGTTTATGCATCGTCTAATGATAAAGTTGCCTGAGTCATTCTCAGCCTTTTGTGACACAATTTCTCTTCATCCCAACACACCTGATATGAATATATTTCTTGCCATGCTACAAGACAAGGAAACAAGGAAGAAAAGTGCTCAAACTTCCAATGAGACGCTTCTACATGAGAAGAGTAAAGGCAAGTAGAAGCAAAATGGCAACTCCTACAACAAACCGAATCCAAGACCACCAAACAACCCAGCCTACAAGGAGCTCACTTGTCATTATTGTGGCTACAAAGGTCACATTCAGCCCAACTACCGAAAAAAGAAAAGGGACAATGCCAAGAAATCTTCTACCGAAAGTCAACCTACATCAAAATCAAACTTGGTCCACTCAGCCAAAGAAACAGTTTTCCTTGGCATTGAGGAACATTCTTCACATTTGGCTGGAACAACTACCTCAATCATCGATGAATGGTTAGTAGACAGTGGTGCCACTGCACACATGACTTATGACAAATCCATTTTGCATGATGTGAAGCCTAGCTCCTCCCAAATCTCCATAGGAGATGCCTCAAGCATTGAGGCTTCGTGTGTGGGTAATGTGTTTCTTAACACTTCGTCAAATGACAAACCTGTCGTTCTTCAAGATGTGCTACACGTGCCTTGCATCTCTGCCAACCTACTTTTGGTCTACCGAATCACTAAGCAAGGTTATGGAGTCTACTTCGATAGCTCAGTTTTGGAAGTCATTGAGACCAACAGCCTACAAATTGTAGATAGTGGCACAAAAGAAGGGGGTTTATATCGCCTGAAAAGTTCCCATAGCCCCTTGGAAAAATCCAAATCTCGTCTTCTTCAAGGCTCTCATGCCTTGGTGGCACAAGAAGATCCCACGTTGTGGCATGCTAGGTTCGGTCACCTCAACTACGATTCTCTACAAAAGCTCTCCTCTTCACAGCTAGTTGAGGGTTTGCCTATTTTCAAAACTCCCAATACCCCATGTGTTGCTTTCCTTCATGGCAAGCAACATCGAGAGCCTTTCCCTCATGAAGCCACTCACTATGCAAAATCTATCTTGGAGTTAGTGCACATGGATCTTTGTGGTTCCATGAAAACCACTACTCTTGGTGGTGCATGCTACTTCCGCAAGGTTTGGGTTTACTTTCTTGTAGAGAAATCTCAAGCCTTCACCAAATTTCAAGAATGGGTAGCTCTTGTTGAGAACGAGACATCATAGGAAGATCGAAAGATCAAGTCCGACAATGGTGGAGAGTTTACCTCCCAAGCTTTCTACCATTTTTGCTCTCAACAAGGCATTTCTCGTCAATTTTCTACACCCAATACTCCTCAAAAAAATGGTGTTGTGGAGGGGAAGAACCGGACAGTCCAAGAGATGGCTCATACAATGCTATCTCAATCTGATCTTCCTCTCTCGTTTTGGGGTAAAGCTGTCAACACAGCAGTCTACATCATCAATTGTTGCCCAACAAAAGCAGTTGCTACAATGACCCTTGCAAAAGCATTTACAGGTGTAAAGCCCTCAATATATCATTTTGAAGTCTTTGGTTGCGATGCTTATGTTCACATTTCAATTCATAAAAGTACTAAATTTGAGTCCAAAACCAAGAAATGCAAATTTCTTGGTTACAGCACACAATCTAAAAGCCTACAGGTTATGGGATTTAGAATCAAAGTCCCTAGTCATCTCTAGGGATGTTCATTTTGTGGAGTCTCAGCCGGATGACTCTAGGATTTCACCTGAGTTCACGGTTGAAATCCCAGCTCCTCTGGAATCTCCTATTTTAGATGAAGATGTCTCACCTTCAAGCCCCCCATCTCCTCCTACTCAATCTCTAACTTCGCCAACAATTCAAACCTCTCCCTCAACTCCACTCGTTTCCCCTCCCTCTACACACCAGCTTCCACCACTTCCCAAGTGGGTTCAAGCCACCATTCGTGATTCTCATCTCTCCAATGCTGAACTTCATGAGTATACATATGGTTCTCCGACCAACATGAAAAGAACACGTAGGTCGCAACGGCCTCTTCACTCATGCAACTTTGCCTTACTGTGCATTGTTGTGCAATCAAAAGAACCCACAACAGCAAATGAGGCCCTTGTTCTTCCAAAGTGGAAAGCAACAATGGAAGTTGAACTTGATTCCATTGAGCGCAATCATACATTGGAGCTGGTCCCACAGCCTCAACGTCGACAAGTCATTGGACTGAAATGGATTTTCAAGACCAAGTACCATGCTAATGGTACTTCAGATAAGCACAAGGCACGTTTAGTTGCAAAAGGCTACTCACAAATCGAAGGAGTGGATTACGAGGAAACTTTTGCTCCAACAGCAAGGTACACCTCTATTTGATGCGCTCACACTTGCTGCTCACAACAAATGGCCCATCTTTCAAATGGATGTCAAGTCAGCCTTCCTTAATGGTGACTTGAAAGAGGAGGTTTATGTTGAACAGCCTCCAGGCTTCGAGATTTCAGAGCAGAACAACATGGTCTACAGGTTACACAAAGCCTTGTATGGCTTAAAGCAAGCTCCCAAAGCTTGGCATGACAAATTTGATACCTTCTTTCTCTCACTTGGGTTTAAGCATTGTCATGCTGACAGCAATCTCTATGTCTTTTCCCAAGAAAATCTACTATGCTTGATCATGTTATATGTTGATGACCTTCTAATTACAGGGTCTCTTGCTTCTAAAATCAAGGAGCTTTGTGCTAACCTCAAAACCACATTCGAAATGACTGATCTAGGACTTCTCCATTACTTCATAGGTATGGAGGTCTATCAATCACATGGCGGTATCTTCCTCAGCCAACATAAGTATCTCAGGCAACTCCTTGACACCTATGTCATGTCAAATTGCAGGCCACTCTTTTGTCCAATGGATCCTAACTCAAAGCTATCTCGTGAAGATGATTCTCCCATATTTGAAGATAGAGTGAGTATTCTTCTTCACTTAAGTTATACCAGGCCTGATTTGTCCTATAGAGTGAGTATTCTCAGCCAATTCTCAAGTGCTCCGAGACAAAGTCATTGGCAAGCAGTTATTCAAGTTCTTAGGTATTTGGCCAACACACACAACTATGGTCTCTTTTTTATAGGCTGCATTGAGCTTGTTGGCTACTCGGACGTTGATTGGGCAGGT